>NW_011491618.1:729854-731001 GCF_000754665.1 Bison bison bison | reverse complement strand
GAGTTCCCAAGAATAGCAAGGAGAGATAAGAAAGCCTTCCTCAGTGATCAATGCAAAGAAATAGAGGAAAACAACAGAATGGGAAAGACTAGAGATCTCTTCAAGAAAACTAGAGATACCAAGGGAACATTTCATGCAAAGATGGGCTCAATATAGGACAGAAATGGTTGGACCTAGCAGAAGATATTAAGAAGACGTGCCAAGAATACACAGAAGAACTGTACAAAAAAGATCTTCACGACTGATATAATCCCAATGGTGTGATCACTCACCTAGAGCCAGACATCCTGGAATGTGAAGTCAAGTGGGCCTTAGAAAGCATTACTACGAACAAAGCTAGTGGAGGTGATAGAATTCCAGTTGAGCTCTTCCAAATCTTAAAAGATGATGCTGTGAAAGTGCTGCAGTCGACATGTCAGCAAATTTGGAAAACTCAGCAGTGGCCACAGGACTGGAAAAGTTTTCATTCCAATCCCAAAGAAAGGCAATGCCAAAGAATGCTCAAACTACCACACAATTGCACTTATCTCACATGGTAGTAAAGTAATGCTCAAAATTCTCCAAGCCAGGCTTCAGCAATACGTGAACCGTGAACTTCCAGATGTTCAAGCTGGTTTTAGAAAAGGCAGAGGAACCAGAGATCAAATTGCCAACATCCGCTGGATCATCAAAAAAACGAGAGTTCCCGAAAAACATCTATTTCTGCTTTATTGACTATGCCAAAGCCTTTGACTGTGTGGATCACAATAAACTGTGGAAAATTCTGAAAGAGATGGGAATACCAGACCACCTGACCTCTTGAGAGACCTGTATGCAGGTCAGGAAGCAACAGTTAGAACTGGACATGGAACAATAGACTGGTTCCAAATAGGAAAAGGAGTATGTCAAGGCTGTATACTGTCACCCTGCTTATTTAACTTATATGCAGAGTACATCATGAGAAACACTGGACTGGAAGAAACACAAGCTGGAATCAAGATTGCCGGAGAAATATCAATAACCTCAGATATGCAGATGACACCACCCTTATGGCAGAAAGTGAAGAAGAACTAAAGAGCCTCTTGATGAAAGTGAAAGAGGAGAGTGAAAAAGTTGGCTTAAAGCTCAACATTCAGAAAACTAAGATCATGGCATCAGGACCCATCAC
>NW_011491618.1:728871-729754 GCF_000754665.1 Bison bison bison | reverse complement strand
GATTTTTATGTTTTACGCTTCAATCTGTTGCAGATGGTATACGTTTTGACACTTAGTTGTTGCTGTTGAATCACTAAATTGTGTCCAACTCTTCTGCAACCCCCATGGACTGTAGCCTGCCAGGCTTCTTTATCCGTGAGATTTCCCAGGCAAGAATACTGAAGCGGTTTGCCTCTCTCCAGGGAATCTTCCTGACCTAGGGATTGAACCCATGTATCCTACGTTGGCAGGCAGGTTCTTTACTACTGAGCCACCTGGGAAGCCCACTCAATACTGATTCAAATGTTAATCTCATCCAGAAACACACTCACAGACACACCCAGAATACCGTTTGACCAAATGTCTGGGCACCCTGTGGCCCAGTCCAGTCGACACATAAAATTAACTATCCAGAGTCCAAAATATTAGAGGTTTCATGTCCTCATTCTCTGAAGGGTTCCCTTCTCCCACCCTTTTAAAAGTTGTCACACTCAGTCAACAAGTAGAAATGCCTTTTTATTTTCAATCTTCTATTTATAGCAAGCCTAATTTTATTGAGTTTCAATAGCCATTGCTTTGATGGTAGGGAACTGGCTATATTCTAGGACCTTCGAGTGGGTGGTTTGGACTCTTGATGAAATAAGCAAATGGGGCCTCTTTGAAGAATGGATTTTCTGTTTGAGTTGGTGAGTTCAAACATTGCAGCCACTAGTAATCTTAGATGTTGCCCTTATTTTTCCTGCACCTTTGCAAGAGACAGGCTCACTTTTTTATTTTAAATTTTCTTCTCCATCAGTATGTTGAGCAGAACAGACTTAATGATAGCTTAGCTCTCAATTAAGACAGTTAAGTAGGTGTAGATTGGAATGTGAACTATTTATGGGATTTCTTAGTTGATTTATCA
>NW_011491618.1:728195-728771 GCF_000754665.1 Bison bison bison | reverse complement strand
AACCTCAGATATGCAGATGACACCACCCTTATGGCAGAAAGTGAAGAAGAACTAAAGAGCCTCTTGATGAAAGTGAAAGAGGAGAGTGAAAAAGTTGGCTTAAAGCTCAACATTCAGAAAACTAAGATCATGGCATCAGGACCCATCACTTCATGGCAAATAGATGGGGAAACAGTGGAAACAGTGGCTGACTTTATTTTTCTGGGCTCCAAAATCACTGCAGATGGTGACTGCAGCCATGAAATTAAAAGACGCTTACTCCTTGGAAGGAAAGTTATGACCTACCTGCTGCTGCTGCTAAGTCGCTTCAGTCGTGTCCGACTCTGTGGGACCCCACAGATGGCAGCCCACCAGGGACACCATCCCGCTGTCCCTGGGATTCTCCAGGCAAGAACACTGGAGTGGGTTGCCATTTCCTTCTCCAATGCATGAAAGTGAAGTCGCTCAGTAAGTGTCCGACTCTTCATGACCCCATGGACTACAGCCTACCAGGCTCCTCCATCCATGGGATTTTCCAGGCAAGAGTACTGGAGTGGGTTGCCATTGCCTTCTCCAGGGGATCTTCCCCACCCAGGG
>NW_011491618.1:712150-728095 GCF_000754665.1 Bison bison bison | reverse complement strand
GTGAAGAAAGCTGAGTGCTGAAGAATTGATGGTTTTGAACTGTGGTGTTGGAGAAGACTCTTGAGAGTCTCTTGGACTGCAGGGAGATCCAACCAGTCCTTTCCAATGGAGAGCAGTCCTGGGTGTTCATTGGAAGGAATGATGCTAAAGCTGAAACTCCAATACTTTGGCTACCTGATGTGAAGAGTTGACTAATTGGAAGACTCTGATGCTGGGAGGGATTGGGGGCAGGAGGAGAAGGGGACGACAGAGGATGAGATGGCTGGATGGCATCACTGACTCGATGGACGTGAGTCTGAGTGAACTCAGGAGTTGATGATGGACAGGGAGGCCTGGCGTGCTGCAATTCATGGGGTCACGAAGAGTTGGGCACAACTGAGCGACTGAACTGAACTGAATACAGTCATTGGGCTTCCCTGATGGCTCAGGCCAGTAAAGTATCTGCCTGCAATGCAGGAGACCTGGGTTTGATCCCTGGGTTGGGAAGATCCCCTGGAGGAGAACATAGCAACCTATTCTAGTATTCTTGCCTGGAAAATCCTCATGAACAGAGGAGCCTGGTTAGCTACAGTCCAAGGGGTTCCAAAGAGTAGGGAGGACTAACTGAGCGACTAAGCACAGCACAGCACAGCATACAGTCATTAGGGCTTCCCTGGTGGTGCTAGTGGCAAAGAACCCACCCACCTGTGCAAAAGACATAAGAAATGTGGGTTCGATCCCTGGGTTGGGAAAATCCCCTGGAGGAGGAAATGGCAACCCACTCAAGTATTTTTGCCTGGAGAATTCCATGGACAGAGGAGCCTAGCGGGCTGTCCATAGGGTCGCAGAGTCAGACACGACTGAACCGACTTAGCACACATGCACATACTTTGTAACCAGGAAAGTATTAGGTTAAAAAGATTAAGATGTTATACAGACCTAGGCTTAAAACTCTGCCCAGCTCCTTTATAAAATAGAAATAATAGTAGACTCCAACTAACACACTGGGGCGTTTTGGTCACACACGTCAAGTCCTTGATATATTTCCTGACAAATTTCACGTGTTCAGTAGATGTTAGTTTTCCAGATTATGTACCATTAGGTACAACTATTTACGGGCATTAGTGAAACAAGATGGCATTGGGGGCTGAGTTATCGACTGGATTTCTCAGGAAGTGAGGACTCTGGTTCTGTGCGTCTGAAGGAAGGTGCAGGTGGCTAGTATTTTCCCCAACTGTTGAAAATCTGTTCAAAATCAAGGCGACTGTTTAGCTTCAGACTGAACAGGAAATCTTCCTTATGCCTAATTTCGGTGCGGATGACTGGACGTTTCCCACACAGAAGTCCGCCTCAAGCTACTTTCTACTTTTAGCTCAACCCGGGCGAATTTCCTTAAATATCTCTGTGAGCGTGGTCCCGCCCACATGCCCCACCCAGTTGGTCTGAATGCTCCCGGGGTTAATTCAATCCGTGGAATTTTTTCGAGCTGATTGGCGGAGCAAATCGGAAATCTTTTTGCTTTTTTGATTGGTCGCACGCAGCCTTGGGGCGGGGCACATGGGCGTGTCTCGCCGGGACGCGGTGAGCTGTCATTGGAAGATGAAACCGGCATTTCCAGAGCTTCGTGCCGTCGCCTAGGTCGCAAGGGGCGGGCCTCCTCCCGCCCAGGCTTTTATTGTCCTTTACATTGGCCAGACTTGTTGTCACTCATGGAACCTGGAACTCATTGGTACAAAAGCTCCAAGAAGCGGTGGGTGATTGGTTGGCTACTGTTCCCGCCCCGATCCTGTCGCCATTTTACATAGGGGCTCAGAAACCTTAAAGGGAGTGGTATTGGTACCGGTGGTCAGTTGGGCGATTGGTGAGTCGTGGGCTCGGGCGAGAGAGCTGTGGCACTCAAGGGCTGGGTGGGTTCTCGCAGCTTCAGAGAAAGGGAGGCTGGAGAGCAGCGGGTTGCCTGCAGAAACGGGTGGGTCTCCCTGTCTCTTCGCACTCTGTAGGGCAGGGGCTGGGGGACTCTAGAGGCTTGGCTAGTCCGCTATGGGGTTTGGGGGGTCGTGGTGAGGAGGCGCCTTCGCTTTCTCGAGGGCCCGCAGGTCGAGAGGAAGCGGCCTAGCAGCTGGGCAGAAAGGACACTCGGGCGTGTTCCCCGGGGGGACCCAGCGCGCGTGCCCGCCGGCTGCGCACGCCCACTTGGTCACCCGCGCTGGTTCGCGTCCTGGAGATCTCCCCGCAGTTCTCCCTGATGGACAGTTGGTGCTTGTGTTAGAGGAAGGCGAGCGTGCCAGAGAGGCGCCGGGGTCGGCGGCGTCTTCCAGAGGGTCTCTAGCAGCCCAGCGGGCTTTGGGCGTCTGAAGCTAGGATGTGTACTGTGTTGTTGGGAGGAGGAATCGAGTGTTTGCTTCATAGGACATCTTAAATGTACCTCCCCTTCCGCAAAATGTTCCTCACGGTTTTTCTCATCTGTGAGATTTGTCTTTTTCTCTAAAACAAAGACAAGGAATCTTTAACTTTGTCGCCCACAGGATTTTGAGTGCTGCAATGCATTGGACTTCTGTATGCTTTCTGTATGGCCTCCTATGAATAACTAAAGCATTTATTATCATTCTTTGGTTGTAGCAGCTTCCCTGTATCTAATTTTTGTTCAGGTTAAATGCTCTGCTCCTTTTCTCATGTCTTAGGATTAAATGTGTGCTTGGACATCATCCATGAAGTTTAGCAACTGTAGGACACGACTAAATTTCAGAGGTGGGGCTTCTGGAATTTGGTGACCTCACCTCTAAGGTCCCTAGGGAACTGATGAATGGGAGATGGACGTCCTTGTTCCCTCTCACCTCTGCTCTGCCAAGGAGTAAAATTTCCCCATAATTAGCAGTTTAAAGGGAAACAGGATTTTTTATTTTTCTTTGAAGAATCTTTGTAGACTTCAGTAACAAGGTTAGAGTTGTAGTCAGTACTACTTTTTAGTGGAGGATAATTGCTCTACAGTATTGGACAGTACTACTTTTAAGTCTGTAATTAGAATGTCAAGCCCACACTTCAAATAGGCTGATCTGTTGAGATTAAAGATGTAAATTTCTGCAAAGCTAATCTGAACAACAAATTTGTCTTGACTGTTGCCTTCCTTTATAGAGTCTCTCATGTATTCTACTGAAAAATAAAATATTGAACATTTTTACAGTTATATGTCAATATGTTGTTGTTCAGTAGCTAAGTCATGTCTTGATTCTTTTTGAACCCATGGACTGCAGCACGCTAGGCTTCCCTGTCTTTCAGTGTCTCCCAGAGTTTGCTCAAACTCATGTCCACTGAGTCCCTGATGCCATCCAACCATCTCATGCTCTGTTGCCCCCTTCTCCTCCTGCCCTCAATCTTTCCCAGCATCAGGGTCTTTTCCAACCAGTCACCTCTTTGCATCAGGTGGCTAAAGTATTGGAACTTCAACTTCAGCATCAGTCCTTCCTTTGAATAACCAGGGTTGATTATTGCAATTATCTTTGGAGGAGTGATAATTGGGAAGATGCACAAGGAGATCTGGGTCGATGATAATCATCTTTTTTTGATTTGGTTCATGACATTTCACTGAACTCTATGTTATCATGTATGTTTATATCTATGTAAATTATGTTTCAAAAGCAATAATTAACAGTAAGGTGATCCTGTTGGTGGGAATATAAATTGCTACAGCCACTATGAAGAACAGTATGGAGGTTCCTTAAAAAACTAAAAACAAAGCTACCATATGATCTAGTAATCCTACTGCTGGGCATATACCCTGAGAAAACCATAATTGAAAAAGACACATCTTCCCTCGATGTTCATTGCAGCCCTGTTTACAATAGCTAGGACGTGGAAGCAACCTAAATGTCCATTGACAGATGAATAGATAAAGAAGCTATGGTACATGTATACAATGGAATATCACTCAGCCATAAAAGTGAACGAAATTGGGTCATTTCTAGTGATATGGATGGACCTGGAGTGTTATACAGAGTGATGTAAGTCAGAAGGAGCAAAAAAACAAATATTGGGGAAAAAAAAGACAAATATTGTAAATTAATGCATATATGTCGAATCTAGAAAAATGGTGCAGATGAATCTGTTTGCAGGGCAGGAATAGAGACACAGATTTAGAGAATGGACATGCACATGGGGAAGGGGAGGGTAGAGCCAGTTGGGAGGCTGAAATGACATATGTACCATGTGTAAGATAGCTAGCTAGTGGGAAGTTGCTGTAAAGCACAGGGAGCTTAGCTTGGTGCTGTGTGATGATGGAGAGGGATGGGATGGGGGATGGAGGGAGGCCCTAGAGGAGGGAATATATATGTACAGCAGGAACTAATGCAACATTGTAAAGCGACTATACTCTACTAAAAAAAGAAAATGTAATTTTTTAAAAAGTGAGGCGATGGTCAACACTGGGTGCTGTGGCCTCTCCCCCAGTCTTTACCTGATTAATTTCTTTGTTAGCCATGCAGTTTCCCAGTGCTGTTATTTCCTCACCTCTGAAATTTTTTAGGTTCTTTTTTGGGTCTTGATACTGTCTACTGGCCAAAGGCAACTATTAGATTTCTAAGAGGTGTTGATATCTAACCTGCCTTAACGAGTTTACTTCACTGTGTGTAGAATAGACTGGTTCTCTGCTTCATAAGTTCTCATTTCAGAAGTATTAGTTGTATCTGTGGTGGCATTGCTTCCATACTTAGGGTGACAAAAGCCTGCCACCATTGAGACTGGGCTTCCCATACCCCACTTGGATGCTGCAGTGGAAAAGTGAATTTTTTGGCAAGGCATCAAACGGCTTAGTTGAGTTTCCCCTATGAAACCAAGATACTCAGCTCCTTCCTAGCCAAACTATACTTGAAATTGTTGAAGTTTTGCTAGGAGCCACCTCCAGTGGAGGCTCGTATTTCGTGTGTATGTCTCGTATTTGTGTGTCCATATCTCTGCAAAGAACCATTCTTTGACTTGCCTTTCTTTTCCTTCAGGTCACAGAATTCAGTAACAATGGGGAACGTTTTTGAAAAATTGTTTAAAAGTCTCTTTGGGAAAAAGGAGATGCGGATTCTTATGGTGGGTTTGGATGCTGCTGGAAAAACCACCATCTTGTACAAACTGAAGCTGGGAGAGATTGTGACTACCATCCCCACGATAGGTATGTTAACGGCCTGAGACAGGACCAGTGTTCACTGCAGTATGTTGTACTTTTACAAGCTTCTTGTGTTGCTGAATTCTTACTTTAGAGAATCTTGTCCGCCTCATAAACTTCTTGAGGCCAAAACCGGGTAATATACGATTTCCTAATTGCTTCCTGGTATCTCTGGCACATTGCTAGGTTTATAGGAGAGTCATACAAACAGATTTAGGTGGAACAAATTTAACCCTGTCGACTTGACCAAAAAAAAAAAAAAGGAAAAGATAATGATGATTAAAATCAATCTTTCTTCCAGGAGCCTTTCCAAGTGGAAGCGTCTCTCCACGCCAAGTATGTTCCTGGCATTTAAAGATGTAGTGTGGAAAAAAGAGAAGGACATGGCATGGTTTTTTTTTTCTCCTTCACTTTGGCTCACACCAGCTACTTGAGGTGGTGGTCCACTGATGAATCTGATTTGTTCCATTGCTGGAGGACAATCTGACGGTGTAGTTATTCCTGCAAACCAGCTCTGTGTTTTGTCGGCCATTTACAGCTTTTGCAAAGGCAGTTTTGGCAGAACTTAGTCTGTGCCTCCTGAGCTGCCTCTAAATCCAAACTCCTGAGTGAGAGTGGGCTCCCCAGGGGGGCATGTGAATGTCATTAGTGTTCTGAAAGTTGGATTAGGCACAGGAACCAACTGAGCAACTTCAGAGATTGCAACATTTAAATGAGGAGGAAACCAAACAGAGAAAATGCTCATACCCATAGCTGTAAAAAATGTTATTAGTCCAAAAAGAAAATAGGATAATTACTTGTTTTTCTCCTTTCATAAAAATAATTTATCCTTCTGTAATGTCATACATACAGAAAAAATTTAAACAAATGTTAAAAAAAAACAAAACACCTGTGATTTTGGTGAATATCTTTTTTTGTTTTAATTTATTTTTGGCTGCACTGGGTCTTCATTGCTGAGCACATTCTAGTTGCAACAAGCGGGGGCTGCTCTCTGGTTGTGGTGCTCGGACTTACTACAGCGGCTTCTCTTGTCGCGGAGCACGGGCTCTGGAGCATGGGCTTCGTAGTTGTGGCACGTGGGCTTAGTTGCTCCAAGGCATGTGGGATTGTCCCAGACCAAGGAACAAACCCACGACCCTTGCATTGGCAGGTGGATTCTTAACCTCTAGACCACTGAAAGTTTGCTACTGTAAGCCGTGTGTTATGCCAGGATCCGTGACCTCCAGAGAAGAGGATTTCAATCCGGGATCAGAGACAAGGCTTGACTACTTGGAGCCTTTTGTGTAGCAAAGTTTCATTAAGGTATAACAGAGACAGGGAAAGCTTCTGACATAGATATCAGAAGGGGACAGAAAGAGTGCCCCCTTGCTAGTTTTTAGCAAGGCATTTTATGTCTGTTGGCAAGCTTCTAATCCGATAAGAGAGACACCTCAAGGCTGAGGGAGTTTCACCAGGCCCCTGTCCCACAGTATGCATATTTGAGATAGAATGGCAAAAGGTATGTCATCCCCAATCATAAATAACTGACATGAATACTGGTTTGTTGAGCCATTATCAACCCAAGGTTTGAGAAAAGAAAAAAAAGGTTAGTCTTAGGCAGAACCGGTTTCATCAACAGAGAAGGAAAAAAAAAGTCTGCCACTTGCAGTTTATTTCCTCCTGCCGCACGGGAACCTCTGGCCTCCCTACCTGTTACCCTCTCACCAGGGAAGTCCTGGTGAATATCTCTGTGAAGTCATATGTGTGCTGTTTTCCAGCTTCCTCTGCATTACACAGCATCTTTGGTTCTCTTCTATGTCTTTACCTCTCTGTGGAATGCTTTCCTACCTTCTTCCTTACCACACCCACAACCCCCACCCCCCGCCCACCCCGACCCCACCGCTTATGTAGCTAAATGTCAGCTTATTCTTTCAGTCTCAGTTTAAGCAGCATTTCTCAGGGATCCCTTTTCTGGTCCCTTGGATGGTTTTCCCCTGTTGTAAGTTTCCATAGCAACCTGAACTTCTGAGTAACTCTCAGCACATTTGTCATTGCTCACTCACTGCCTCTCTTCCAAAAGCGTAAATAAGAGCAGGAATCATGTCTGCCTTGTTCACCGCTGTTCTCAAGTGCCTAGCAAATTGCCTGGCACATGGTGGATGTCCGGTAAACATTTGGTGAATGGATTGAATACCGGTCTTGCGGTACATCATTGAACTAATGGCCCCCAATGAATCATGCCCCTCAGTAGCCACAGCCTTCACAGTCCCCTTCCACAGTGATACTGGGCATGGCCATATGACATGCTTTGGCCAAGGGCACATCAGCAAATGTGATTCACACAGAGATTGGATAAGAGCTTGTGCCTTGGGGTTTGCCCTTTTGGAACACTACCACCACCACATGAGGGAGCTCAGTGCTTCTTGAAAATAAAAAGATCACCTGGAGAAGAGAAGTCCAGCCTACCCCCCAGAGGACTCTGCAAGAGGAAGCCCAGGCAACCTACTGAATTGGGGAGGGGGGAGAATCATTGTTCTAAGCCGTGTTCTAAATAAATCATTGTTCTAAATAATAACCAATACAGATCAACCTCCAGTTTTAGTAACTAGATAGTATGTGGCTCTGTGTTTAACAAATTTCCACTGATGGATGATTAGGTTATGTGCAACAGTTCTCTGTAAACGATCCTGATCATTCGAAGACCAGTCAAACGTGGCTGAGCTCACTAAGGAGATTGAAAAGGTACAGCCAGAGAAACATAAGGAAAATGGGAAGCCAGGGAAGAGTTTCAAGGAGGGAATGAACAGTAGTGTCAGATATAAAATCAAATTATGTAAGCACTGGAGAGCTGTTGATGGATTTCTCAACCTTGCTGACCTCAGTGAAACCATAAAGCATGGTGAAGCAGAACTAAGGTGTAACGGCTGAGAGGTAACAAAGTTTGACTTTAAAAGGGAGAAAGGGGTGGTTGCAGGTGATGACGTGGAGTCAAGGAAGGGTTTCTTTGAAGAATGTACTTTTACATCCTAAGCCTGCTGAGGAGAACAGGTTGGAGATTTCAAATGGGGCAGAGAAGAGCAGTAGTAGAAGGTTCCAGACAGCACGGGTGGACCAGATCCAGCACATGGGTGGATGGAATCAGCATTAGCTGCTTCCTTGTTCCAAGAGGGAGGGAGAGAAGTGTGGATGAAGCGGTAAGTGGGTTTCTGTGGTGTGTGGTGGGAGGCAGAAAGCAGCCCTATTGATGGCTTCTGTTTGCTCTGAAGTCTGCTGGAAGAGCTGCTGGGAGAGGGAGAGGAGGCATCAGGTGGGAGACACCTGTCAAGATGCACAGAGAGCAAGCTGACTTAACACGGTGTGTTGTGTAAGCTGTAGATCTTTGACTGGCAAGCTGCTTCATAAACGAAAAATACTGTCCAAATGTTAGCTGAAGTTATTTTGAATTGTTGAGCCAGCAAAAGTCTGCATTAAACACTTTCCGCATCTTCCCCGTGTAGGTTTCAACGTGGAGACAGTAGAATATAAAAACATCAGCTTCACAGTCTGGGATGTCGGCGGCCAGGACAAAATCAGACCTCTGTGGCGACATTATTTCCAGAACACACAAGGTAGAGATTATCCAGTTTCTTGCCTTGCAACCATTTCTGTTAAACGCACCTAAAGATGGGTACTTGAAGCAAAACCTTGGGCAGTCTGCTCTATCTGGACTTTCAGTCATTCCTTCTCTTTCGATGACCCACTTAAATTTACTGGGGGGTGGCGGGGGTGGTTTGAGAAGTGGTCCCTGCCTTCTTTGGAAAAATACTTGGGCTTTAATGCTTTACACAGGCATCTCCTCTTAATCCAGAACAGTTATAAAATGGTTGTCCTGATGAGTTCCATCTTTTGGTTAATTGAAAGTGCCTTAGATGAAGTACCAATTTTTAAAGGATTTGAATTCTGTAAACTCCTTAAAGCCGGTTGAGCATATCTGAAAAATCATGCCTAAGGAGAGAAAGAGATAGACAGTGATGGTTGGAACCCCCAACCCAGCATCCTGTGTGGCCATAGTCCCTCCCAGCTTCCCTGTTATCCCACAAGTACATGAACAGGCACAAATATCCTAGATCAATGCCTTGTTTCCTTATTACTGGATTTTTAAACGTTGGAGTTTTAATGTGTCCCATGTCAGTCTCTCTGAGTTTTTCCATTGATTATATTTTGGATAACCTTATAGATATTGCCTATCCAGAGATCCATAAGCTGTTCAGATAGTTTTTACACCCTCATTCTCAAACCATCTGGCATCCACATACTCATTTCAGAATTTACTTGGAGTCTTTTCATTTTGAAAATTCTACTACTGATGGTGGGTGTTTTCAGTGCATATGTTTCATAGTAATGACCCATATTTGTCGGTCTTTTCAGTCCAAATACCCAGGTCGACCACCCCTTTATATTGTATATCATTATTTTAGTGATGACCTTTAACACTTAAGTCTGTTTGTAGTTATTGCCTCAACCTGTAGATTTAGAACGTCTTTCCTCAGAATAGTGCATTTATCTTTTCTTTTTTCACTTTTGTTAGTGGGAAATTGAAAATAAAAAACAAAGAAGATACATAACACATCCCCATGTACCCATTACACCCAGCTTCAAAAGTTATCAGCATTTTGCCCAGAGTGCGTGATAGCAAATGATGTCTCTTACTCATCGTCCTTCAGTGTTTATTTTAAACTGATAAAAGTTTTTGATTTCAATATTTATTTGGCTGAGCCAGGTCTTCCTGCGGCCCACAGGATCTTCAGTTGCAGCATGCAAACTGTTAATTGTGGCACATGGGATCTAGTTCCATGACCAGGGATCAAACCCAGTCCCCCGCATTGGGAGCATGGAATCTTAGCTACTGGCCCACCATAGAAGTCCCTAAAGCTTTTTTTTTTTTGCATTATCCCACTTCCAAAATTAATATCCTTTCTTTACTGTCTGGTACCCAGCTCTTGGGGGATTCCCTGGTGGCTCAGACAGTAAAGAGTCTGGTCTGCCTGCAATGCAGGAGACCAGGATTCAATCCCTGGGTCGGGAAGATTCTGCTGGAGAAGGAAATGGCAACCCACGCCAGTATTCTTGCCTGGAAAATCCCATGGGTGGAGGAGCCTGGCAGGCTGTAGTCCATGGGGTCACAGAGGGACACGCCTGATTGACTTCACTTTTACCCAGTCCTTGTTCAGGTTTCTCCAGTCCACATTTGACTTGTTTGCATCGGGAATCAAAGTTTACACATTGCATTTCATTGTCACGTCTCTTTAGTCTCTTATTCTACAGCAGTTTATCCCTCCACTGTTTTCTGTCTTTCCATCTGCATTTATTAGCTGAAATCCTTCTAAATAAAGAATTCTTTTATCAAATATTTGGTTTCTCTGAAATATAGTTTATATAAGAAAGGCAGAAAAAAGATATAATTCTTTCCCTTTATTGATTTTCGGAGAAACAGTTTGATGACCGTAGCAGCCTTCCATGATGTTAGTGTTAGTCAGTAGTGTCCAAGTCTTTGTGACTACGTGGTCTGTGGCCTGCCAAGCTCCTCTGTGCATGGAATTCTCCAGGCATGGAATTCTTCCCTGATGACGCTTAGATTTTTATGTTTTACACTTCAATCTGTTGCAGACGGTATACGTTTTGACACTTAGTTGTTGCTGTTGAATCACTAAATTGTGTCCAACTCTTCTGCAACCCCCATGGACTGTAGCCTGCCAGGCTTCTTTATCCGTGAGATTTCCCAGGCAAGAATACTGAAGCGGTTTGCCTCTCTCCAGGGAATCTTCCTGACCTAGGGATTGAACCCATGTATCCTACGTTGGCAGGCAGGTTCTTTACTACTGAATACCGTTTGACCAAATGTCTGGGCACCCTGTGGCCCAGTCCAGTCGACACATAAAATTAACTATCCAGAGTCCAAAATATTAGAGGTTTCATGTCCTCATTCTCTGAAGGGTTCCCTTCTCCCACCCTTTTAAAAGTTGTCACACTCAGTCAACAAGTAGAAATGCCTTTTTATTTTCAATCTTCTATTTATAGCAAGCCTAATTTTATTGAGTTTCAATAGCCATTGCTTTGATGGTAGGGAACTGGCTATATTCTAGGACCTTCGAGTGGGTGGTTTGGACTCTTGATGAAATAAGCAAATGGGGCCTCTTTGAAGAATGGATTTTCTGTTTGAGTTGGTGAGTTCAAACATTGCAGCCACTAGTAATCTTAGATGTTGCCCTTATTTTTCCTGCACCTTTGCAAGAGACAGGCTCACTTTTTTATTTTAAATTTTCTTCTCCATCAGTATGTTGAGCAGAACAGACTTAATGATAGCTTAGCTCTCAATTAAGACAGTTAAGTAGGTGTAGATTGGAATGTGAACTATTTATGGGATTTCTTAGTTGATTTATCACGTGTGCTCAGTCGCTCAGTTGTGTCCAACTCTGTGACCCCATGGACTGTAGCCCACCAGCTTCCTTGTCCATGGAAATCCCCAGGCAAGAATGCTGGAGTGGGTTGCCATTTCCTGCTCCAGGGGATCTTCCGACACAGGGATTGAACCCGTGTCGCTTGTGTCTCCTGCGTTGGCAGGTGGATTTTCTTAGAGAAGGCATAAAATAGTGCATTCGATAGGCCATTAGTTGTGATGTGGAAAGATTTTTCTCCTTGATTTAGGTTCAGGTATTTGAATTTGCTAAATAGCAATGTATTTATATGGTTTAAAATTTAAAGAAGTGAAAATACACAGTGCAGAGTCACCACCTCATTCCTGCCCCCAAACCACCCGGTTCCTCTTCCCATTTTTATTTCTTGTTTATCTGTCCAAAGATATTTTATGCGTATACAGCCAGTTGTGGATACATATTTCTACCCACTTCTAAAAACAAATCACAGCACACTATTCATTGGTAATTTTACCTTTTTTTAGGTTTTCTTAGTTCAGATGTGTAGTGAGTCTGGTGCTGGTTCTTTTGTTTCTCACACAAGGATCTAAATAAAAAGAATATAAAATGGGACCTAATATTTATAAACCTTTATTTTTTATTGGGAATGGCCAATGAATCATATGTCAGCTTCTCCCCTGTCGGTTTCGCATGGGAGACTAAGGGTCTCCTAAGAATTCAGGAAAACCGCCTTTGCTCAGCTGTGATCGGAGTCCAGAGACTTACTGGCAGCCTATCAAGTCTTTGAGGGGAGTTTTGAACATTCTGCATTTTTTGGGTCTGATGTGATGTAACGGACATGACTTTGACTCTCATGTAAGCCCCAGACAGAAGCTGTGGGCACTCCCGTCTGCTGGAATGGGCTGTTCCGGGCAGCTGGTCAGGCAGCTGTTGGGTGGGCCTGGGAAGCGTGGGGGTGTCAGGGGTTGGGGAAGGGGTGTGTGGAAAGGGCCGAGGGCCAGCACAAGTTTTCCCTCCTAGACACAGTGGTGAGGTCTCAGTGTGAAAAGGAACCCGGAGGTCATCTCATTCCACTACCCTTTTCCCACCAGCAGAGTCCCTTCTGTGGGCTCCTGCAAGTGGCCACTGAAGCTGCTCACAAGTATCTCCAGTGAGGGGCAGGCCTCTTGAGGCAGCCCACGGCACCTGCAGTTCTGTTAACTCTTTTTTTTTTAAACTTTTTTAATTTTTAAAAATTTATTTACTTCTTTGGCTGCATCAGGTCTTAGTTGTCGCTTACGGGATCTTCGTTACGTCACGTGGGTCTTTCATCCTCTCTAGTCGTGCCGCGAGGGCTTCGTTGCTCCGTGGCGTGTGGGATCTTAGTTCCTCAACCAGGGATTGAACCTGAGTCCCCTGCATTGCAAGGCAGATTCTTCACCGCTAGACCACTAGGCAAGTCCCCTGTTGGCTCTTTATCACCTCAACCTCCTGGAGTTGTACCCACTGATCTTCCATCTACTTCCAACAAGTTGAACCTGTCTATGTCATAGCTTTTAGATACTTGAAGACAGCCATCAGTCCCCTCGGTGAGTCTTTGCTCTAGGCAAAGTACTCCCAGTTATATAAATTGTTTTTCGTATGACATAGTATCTAATTCCTTTGCCGTCCTCGTCAGTCTTTACCCTTCCAATTCGTCTGTGTCTTAGAGTGTGGGGTCAGCACCGACCACGTGACACACCCAGGATGTTCTGACTGGTGCACTGTAGCCTAGGCTTTTTTTGCCCATATTTTAGAGACTGAGCTGCTCTCTCTTCTGTTGATACAGCCTAGGGTCACTATTATTAAATGGTTCTTCTGGCAGCCACTTCCTGTTTTTGTCTGCCAAAGAGCTTATTGTCAGCTAACCACCCGGTTCTTACCGCCATTAATGTCACATGGATCACTGCTCAGAGCGTCTTCCCCTTCCTATATGTGGATTGTGTGCTGAGTTCCTCCTGGGCACCGCCTCTAGAGACCCCGTGGCCCCAGCTCTTCCACCAACCAGTGTGGCAGTGACCAGGTCTGTGCAGGCTTCAGCCACCTTTGCTTAGATACGATGCGGCAGTCCCGTTCTTTGACCCATCTCTTGCTTCCTGGGATTTCTCTGGGCTGTAGTGTGGGATGCTGCAAAGATTTCTGACACCAGTTGCCTGGGGTTGGGCCATACTTTACAGGTTAAGGGCAGAAGACGCCCTCACTGCAGACGCCAGCTGCAAATTCAGGGCTCCCCAGACCACCCTCACTTTATTTCAGCTGTTCACAAATATGGCAGTTCCCAGGACACCACTGAGCGACTTCACTTTCACTTTTCACTTTCATGCATTGGAGAAGGAAATGGCAACCCACTCCAGTGTTCTTGCCTGGAGAATCCCAGGGACGGGGGAGCCTGGTGGGGTCGCACAGAGTCGGACACGACTGAAGTGACTTAGCAGCAGCAGCAGCAGCAGCAGTGTCCCTTAGGTTCTTTTTTTTGTTCGTTAATTGGCTGCACCGGGTCTTAGTTTCGGCATGTGGGATCTAGTTCCCAGACCAGGATCGAAACCAGGCCCCCTGCATTGGAAGCCCGGAGTCTTAACTACCAGGGAAGTCCCCCTTCAGATTCGGTCTTCATTAAAACAACTCGCAGGACTCAGATCGCTACACTTAGAGCTCCAGTTTTATTACATAGCAGAAGGATACAGATGAACCAGCCAAAGGAAGAGATGGATGTGGGGGGCGCACAAGGTTCACAGGGCTTGTGTCTCCTCTTCCCGTGGGGTCAGGGCTGTTACCCTGTGGCCCATAGAGGTGCCACATACACAGAGCATTGCCAACCAGGGAAGACTGTCTGAACATGGATGTTCGTAGATTTTTATTGGGTCTTTATCGTGTAGGCATGATGTAGAAATGAAGTAACTAAACATGAGCCTAACCTTTTCTCTCTTTATTCTTTTAAACACTTTTATTGGCGTGTAGTTGCTTCACAACCTTGTATTAGTTTTTGCTGTACAGCAAAATGTGTACATAGACTTGCATCCCCTCCCTTCTGGACTTCCTTCCGTTCGGGTGACCGCAGTGCATTAAGTAGTTGGCTGCGCTATAGAGTAGGTTCTCGATAGTTCTCTCCTTTATACATAGTATCAGTAGTGTGTATGTGTCAACCCCCACCTCCCAATTCCTGCCCCTTCTCCCCCCTTGGTATCCATATATTTGTTTTTTATATCTGTGTGTCTATGTCTGCCTTGCCAGTAGGATCATCTATACCATTTTTCTAAATTCCACATATATACATTAATGTACAGTATTTGTTTTTCTTTCTGACTTACTTCATTCTATATGACAACCTCCAGGTCCATGTTTCTACAAACGAGCCCGTTTTATTCCTTTTTATGGCTGAGTAATATTCCATTGTATGTATATATCGCATCTTCTTTATCCCTTTCTGGGTTAATGAGCATTTAGGCTGTTTCCATGTCCTGGCTATTGTAAATAGTGCTGCAGTCAACATTGGGGTACGTGTGTCTTAAATTACAGTTTTCCCTGGGTATATGCCCAGTAGTGAGATTGCTGGGTCATATCGTAGTTCTGTTTTTAGTTTTTTAAGGAATCTCCATGCTGTTTTCCATAGTGGCTGTATTCTCTGTCTACTCTTGTTACTGTTGATCTGTTGAGGGGCCATGGTGCCTCTGAAAAAGGCTGGTGGGGTGTCCAGCAGGCTCCCCAACTCTGGAGATTCTATATATGCTTCCGTATTGATTGCTTTCGGTGAAGCCACACATGTAAGCAGGCAGAGGCTGTCAGGACGTGTGAACAGCTACCCTCCCCAGGTTCAGATTACTAACACGCTGCTGCTTTCCATTCAGGTCTGATTTTCGTGGTCGACAGTAATGACAGAGAGCGGGTCAATGAAGCCCGAGAAGAACTAACCAGAATGTTAGCTGAAGACGAGCTCAGAGATGCGGTCTTATTGGTGTTTGTAAATAAACAGGTATGTCACTAGCTTTCTGAATCCTGGGACTGGATTCGCTTTAAAAATAGAGATATTTAATTAGCTGCCTGCCTTCCTCTCGCCAGTCCCGCCCATAACCTTCCCCTTCACCTCCTTTTTAGTTTGGGTCTTACATTCGTTCACTCGCTCAGCAAACATCCACTGAGCATTCACTAAGATCCAGGCATTGTTTGGGGTATTGGTGATTCAGCAGTGAACCAGACAGACAGAAATCCCTGAGCCCATGGAGTTTGCATTCCTAGTGGGTAGAGCGTCAGTGTCAGTCAGTAACAGATATGTCCTATGTCTGGGGGGGAGTCAAGGGAGAAGGGGCAGGTGTGGAGAAGGATCAGAGGGCCCCTCTGATAAGAGGACGTTTGATCAGATGACACCTAGCTGCCATATAGCATAGGGAGCTGAGCTCAGGTCAGCACTCT
>NW_011491618.1:711714-712050 GCF_000754665.1 Bison bison bison | reverse complement strand
ATATATGTATACATACAGCTGATTCATACTGTTGTACAGCAGAAACTAACACCACATTGTAAAGCAATTACACTCCATTTAAAAAATAAATAAGCTATAAGCATATGTTGTACAACACAAGGAATACAGCCTATATTTTATAATAAGTATAAATGGAGTATAACTTTTAAAATTGTGAATTATTGTATACCTGTAAGCTATATAATCGGAGAAGGCAATGGCAACCCACTCCAGTGTTCTTGCCTGGAAAATCCTATGGACGGAGGAGCCTGGTAGACTGCAGTCCATGGGGTCACTAAGAGTCAGACATGACTGAGCGACTTCATTTTGACTTTT
>NW_011491618.1:706569-711614 GCF_000754665.1 Bison bison bison | reverse complement strand
AATGGCAACCCACTCCAGTACTCTTGCCTGGAAGATCCCTTGGATGGAGGAGCCTGGTAGGCTGCAGTCCATGGGGTCGCTAAGAGTTGGACACGACTGAGCAACTTCACTTTCACTTTTCACTTTCATGCATTGGAGGAGGAAATGGTAACCCACTCCAGTGTTCTTGCCTGGAGAATCCCAGGGATGGCAGGGCCTGGTGGGCTGCTGTCTATGGGGTTGCACAGAGTCAGACACGACTGAAGCGACTTAGCAGCAGCAGCAAGCTATATAATATTGTACATCAACTATATTTTAATAAAAAAAAAAGACGACCCCTGAAGGCCCTCAGGAAGGGAGCCAGACTGTTCTAGGAAGAGCAAGGCAGCCAGTGCAGCTGGGGTGGAGTGGTGTGGGGTGGGGGTCAGCAAAGGGGGAGATGAAATTGGATGATATGGGGCCAGTCCTTGAGGAAACTCGGCTTCCGTGTAAATAACACAAAGCAGTAAAAGTGGGGCTGGGAGGAAGATGTGGAACCATCCAGCCTCAGGACAAGAAGCTGAAGTAAGGGTGGAGAAGAAGGTGGAATCCTGTGGAAGTTGCCAGCCTGAGATAAACAGTCAGGTTTTGATGCATTTCCCCCTACTTTCTCCTTCACTAATACATTCGTTATGTAATTGAGATCTTACCATTTTGACAGTGTTGCGTCCTGTCTCATCATTTCAGATTTATCAGAGGCATGTTCTCTCATCTAGCTCTTTGTAAGCACTATTTTAAATGGTGGGCGCATCATCATTCACTTGGCCATTACCCCACCGTTAGACTGGATGTCAGTTTGAGGTTCATTAGTGCACGTGGACTTTGATAAAAGAAAACGTTTGTTCTTTTTAATTATAGAACCAGGACACGTTCAGGGTATAGATCCACAGACAACTCACAGTATCGAGTGAAACATTCTAGCCCCGCTTTTCAGGATAAAACCATTGTTAAATTCCTTACATCTCTCTCCAGAGCTTATTCTGCATTCTGTTTTGCAACCTGCTTCTTAGCATATCTTTGATGTCCTTCCAAATCATTGTCTAGATCTACTTTGGATGGAGGAGCCTGGTAGGCTGCAGTCCATGGGGTCGCTAAGAGTCGGACACAACTGAAGCGACTTAGCAGCAGCAGCAAGCTATATAATATTGTACATCAACTATATTTTAATAAAAAAAAAGACGACCCCTGAAGGCCCTCAGGAGGGAGCCTTTTTTTTTTTTTGGCTGCGCTTCGTGGCATGTGGGATCGTATTTCCCACATCAGGGATCAAAACCTGTAGCCCCTGCATTGGAAGCTTGGAGTCTTAACCACTGGACTGCCAGGAAAGTCCTCAGATCTACCTTGTTCTTTCATGCTAATTTATTAAAATTCGGTTTCAGCTTACTACATGCTAGACACAGTTCTAGGCACTAGGAATACGTCAGAGAACAAGATAGACAGAGATTGCTTCCACGGTAAAACTTGCATTCTAGTTACAGGAGGCAGGTAATAAACATACTAAGTCAGTCAGTTTTGTAATACAGTAAACTTGCGGTGAGGGCTATATTTAAAACAATGAAGCAGGACCATCAGGAGGGGTCACGGGGGCACAAAGACCTTGCAGAGCGTCCTGAGAACTTGGGCTCTTTACACTGAGAGAGACAAAGCTGTCGAAGGGTGTTAATAGAAGGAAGGACTTGATCTGACTTCACGGACTGCCAGGTTGAGGATAGACTTTTCAGGGAGGAAGAGCAGAAGCGAGGAGACCAACTCAGAAGTAATTTCAGTACTCCAAGTGAGAAGCAGTCAGACTCTAAATATGTTTTGCAGGTAGAGCCAATGGTCTTTCCCAGCGTGGAACTGTGAGAGTGGAGAGAAAGAGAGGGAAGGAAAAATTAAGGGCTATTTGAAGGTTTGAGGCCTGAGCTTCTAGGTGGCCAGAGATAAGACTGTGGGTTAAGGGCAGGTGTTGGGGAAGAGCATGGTATTTCATTACGTGGACGGAACATGGCTGAACTGACTTCTGAATATTCTCTTCCAAGGATCTTCCCAATGCTATGAACGCAGCAGAGATAACAGACAAGCTTGGCTTACATTCCCTCCGCCAGAGAAACTGGTACATTCAGGCTACTTGCGCCACCAGTGGAGATGGGCTTTATGAAGGCCTGGACTGGCTCTCCAACCAGCTCAAAAACCAGAAGTGACGGGAGGTGCCGCGCTCCCCGTGCGTCGTGGCAAAGTCAGCTGGCCTCTTGTGTGTGCGTGTGTGTGTGTGAGGAGCCGAGTGTGGGTGTGTGGCGGGCGTGGGAGCAGCTTTCTCACATAGTGCCTTATACACGCTCTAAAGAAACCAGTCTTACATGTTAAGAACAACCAGTGTTACATTTTCTACACTACCTTCCATTTCAGTAGCTTTGATGACCAGTTTTGCAGTTCATGGGGGAGTCCATGGGGGCGTCCCAAGGGCTCCCCCATGCCCGAGAGCCGGACTGGTCTTTGTGACGGGAAAGTTGGGGGAGGGTGGGCTGTGGACTGCCTTCACTTGTGTGATCTTGGCTCAGGCCTGGGGTCTCTGCACACCTGGGGATCCTGTTAGACTCTGGCATCCTTTTGTTAAAAAAAAAAAAAGAAGGCTCAAATTAAAAAGGCCCTTGCTTACCACAGATACAAAGTTCAGATCTGAACTTATTTTCTAGCCCAGAGGTCTTGGTTTAATGTATGTTACTGAGAGAAATCAGTGATCTTATTCTATGAGAAGAAAAAAAAAAAACCCATAACACTAGACCCTGTAACACTAGAAAATCATTGAATCCTTCCTTCCTTTGACTCTTATTTGCCAAATGGAGACCCTCTGGGGTGGGCACCCAGCGCGTGGCAAGGCTCTTTGCCAGGGATGCCCCGCCACGCCCCAGGCTGGGTTAAGGAGGGGCGATGCCTTCGTGTTCCTCGTCACCTCTCTGAGGCTGCTGCCCAGACTCCTCTGCTCTGCACCGAATGTTCTCCGCCTGAAGCAGGAGCTTGGCTCCCCAGATGGAAGCAGAACCATGTACAGTATGTCAGTCCAACTTGCGGTTTGGGTTAGCTGCTCTTCGTAGAACCACACACCCGGGAGTTCTGAGAGTTTGTGAGAGAATCAAGGGGTTAAATTTGGGCAACGAGACGCCCGGCAGCCAAGTTGGTTGGTGCTAAATTTTGCCATGAAGGATGTCTTATCCAGGCCACTCTCCGTGGCACTGGGACTCCCTCTTCTGGTTGGCAATCATGGAATTTTCCATGCCATGGAATCATGGCAAACGTGGAAACGTGCTCTATGTTATCCTCAAAATAGAGGTAACAACGGCCCGGAAACGAGCTGGGTTTGCTCAGTAGTCTAGAGCTGTTTTGTCCAGACAGCTGTTGTCCAAATTTGTACCTAAGCTCTTCCACTACTACCTTTTAAAGTTGCTTTTTCAAAAAAAAAAAAAACTCTTCGTTTTAAATTACAGAGGAGGAGAGTGTAAAATGAATTTTAACAAAAGTAAACCTTGTTGATAACCACGAAGTTGCTATGACTCGGAAGAAATGTCATGATGTGATCAATGTGAGTGTAATGTTTTTCCTTAAGACATTGACTTTAAAGAATGTTCCTTGCAGTACTGGCAACAAAGTCCAGATTTGATTTTTTAAACCATGCAATTAAGTCCTGAGAAATATTTAGATTGTGCGCCTCGAATTGGCAGGGAGTGTGTCTTACACTTTTGTATTTATGCTTAGTGCGTGTGCCCGGTACCGTGCTGGGCCTCATCAAATACTTGTTGATTGGTTGGACAATAAAGACTTGCTTTGGAAGGAGGAGAGGACAGCCATGTGCTTGCGGATGTCTTGAGCGTCTTTAAAATTCCTTCCCCTCTCCATCTCAGCAGACTTGCTGTTAAAAACCCCCAGGGCACTTGTACAAGAGGCAAAACATCCCAGAGTGCTGTCTGGGCCCTCCTGCCTTCAGCAGTGCTCCTAATTCTTACCTTCCATGATTCTTGGAAGTACTGAGGTCTTTCTCTGAATCTGGAGCTGATGATTTATGGTTAGTGGATCAGTGGAGGCACTTCAGTGCAGTGCCTTTGAGCAAAGGCTTGGGTCCCTGAAAGCCATATTCACATCCCACCTGTTTCCTCACTCCTGCCTGGCAGCAGGCTTGTCATTCTTTGCCTACCTATCCCTGAGCCTCCGTTTGCTTAACTGTTAAATGGGCATAATAATGCCTATCTCATAGGGCTGTGAGGACGAAATGTCTCAGACCTTTGTTTTCCTTGCCTGGTGTTTCCCTGAGGATATTTTGATGTCTCAAGTCTGAACAGCAGTGCTGGCCACAAATTGATGAGCATTTTTTTTTTGGCTGTGCTGTGTGGCTTGTGGGATTTTAGTTCCCCAACCAGGAATTGAACCCAGGCCCATGGCAGTGAGAACACAGTCCTAACCACCAGACCTCCAGGAAATTGCCTGATCAGCATTATCTATAGGAGCAGTGAAGTGAGATGGGATAGGGCTATATTTAATCTCTCCCACTCTGTTCACCTTCTAATCCCATTGAATCCCCTGTCCTTTTCTAACTTGGGAAGTGATAATAAGATCACTTGAGATGCTTGTTTAAAAAAGCATGTTGCTATGTTCCACACTTACTTTTTTAAAAAATTTTCTTATTTTTAGCATATTCAGAGTTCTGTGACCAGCACTACTAATTTTAGACTATGTTCATCACCCCTCAAAGAAAACCTGAATCTATTCCCTAATCCTCCCTTTCCTATGGCCCCTGGCCACCATTATCTACTTCGTGTGTCTGTGGATTCGCCTATTCTGGGCAGGTGTGGGTCCTAGGCAGTTGCTTCCTGAAGCCCTGAGGTGCTGTTGGCTTGAACACAGTATCAGTCCTGAGGCATCAACCTGTAGACAGGTGAGGCAGAGCCCCAGGGAAGAGACTGCCTCACAGGTGACCCTGAAATTTATTACCTTGAGACAGAAAGGGGTGCTTCTAATAATTATGCAGGGGCACAAGGCATACCCGGGGATTCAAT
>NW_011491618.1:704743-706469 GCF_000754665.1 Bison bison bison | reverse complement strand
CCCCCCCCCCGCCCCGCCCCCAATATCCGCACCTGTAAGGAAGTTCCTGGGCTTACCTGGGGGACAGCTCTGTGTGGGTTCCAAGAATACAGGGGTAATTGGGG
Organism: Bison bison bison; assembly: GCF_000754665.1. Classification (NCBI taxonomy): domain Eukaryota; kingdom Metazoa; phylum Chordata; class Mammalia; order Artiodactyla; family Bovidae; genus Bison; species Bison bison. The sequence continues at coordinate 706,365 of NW_011491618.1, read as the reverse complement.
GATCCATGAGTCAATTCTATATATGTGATTTGATCTATTTGAAACAATACCTTAACAGAGCTGAGAATATTCACATGTGAGTTGATTGAGACAGGTGGCTTTTTACTCCTGTGGAGGTCAGTTTCAAGTGACATGAAGCGTAATAACTTGAGAAGACCTGAGTTCTTTATCCACAGGTATCTGGAGGCTGTCAAACCGTACACAGAAAATCTGACAACGTGCTCTGGAGACTTTTTTCCTTTGAAATTTTTGATACTCTTCACCCTTTTTGGCAGCAGCTTTATTGAGATACATTTCCATGAATTCACAGATTTTCTTCAGTCATATCCTATTGTGCAACCATCGCTGCAATCAATTTTATTCACTTATTTGGCTGTGTCAGGTCTTAGTCACAGCACTTGGATCTTTGCTGCCAAGATGTAGTATCTTCTGTTGTGGCCACAGGCTTATGGACTCAGTAGTTGCGGTGCAAGGGCTTAGTTACTCCACAGCATGTGGGATCTTAGTTCCCCAACCAGGGATCGAACCCTTGTCCCCAACATTGCCAGGCAGACTGTTAACCACCGGACAACCAGATCAGATCAGATCAGTCGCTCAGTCGTGTCCGACTCTATGCGACCCCATGAATCGCAGCACGCCAGGCCTCCCTGTCCATCACCAACTCCCGGAGTTCACTGAGGCTCACGTCCATCGAGTCAATGATGCCATCCAGCCATCTCATCCTCTGTCATCCCCTTCTCCTCCTGCCCCCAATCCCTCCCAGCATCAGAGTCTTTTCCAATGAGTCAACTCTTCACATGAGGTGGCCAAAGTACTGGAGTTTCAGCTTTAGCATCATTCCTTCCAAAGAAATCCCAGGGCTGATCTCCTTCAGAATGGACTGGTTGGATCTCCTTGCAGTCCAAGGGACTCTCAAGTCTTCTCCAACACCACAGTTCAAAAGCATCAATTCTTCAGCTCTCAGCCTTCTAAACAGTCCAACTCTCACATCCATACATGACCACAGGAAAAACCATAGCCTTGGCTAGACAGACCTTTGTTGGCAAAGTAATGTCTCTGCTTTTGAATATGCTATCTAGGTTGGTCATAACTTTCCTTCCAAGGAGTAAGCGTCTTTTAATTTCATGGCTACAGTCACCATCTGCAGTGATTTTGGAGCCCAGAAAAATAAAGTCTGACACTGTTTCCACTGTTTCCCCATCTATTTGCCATGAAGTGATGGGACCGATGCCATGATCTTCGTTTTCTGAATGTTGAGCTTTAAGCCAACTTTTTCACTCTCCACTTTCACCTTCATCAAGAGGCTTTTTAGTTCCTCTTCACTTTCTGCCATAAGGGTGGTATCATCTGCATATCTGAGGTTATTGATATTTCTCCCGGCAGTCTTGATTCCAGCTTGTGTTTCTTCCAGTCCAGTGTTTCTCATGATGTACTCTGCATGTAAGTTAAACAAGCAGGGTGACAATATACAGCCTTGATGTACTCATTTTCCTATTTGGAACCAGTCTATTGTTCCATGTCCAGTTCTAACTGTTGCTTCCTGACCTGCATACAAATTTCTCAAGAGGCAAATCAGGTGGTCTGGTATTCCTATCTCTTTCAGAATTTTCCACAGTTTATTG
>NW_011491618.1:703210-703848 GCF_000754665.1 Bison bison bison | reverse complement strand
TCGAGCCCATCTTTGCATGAAATGTTCCTTTGGTATCTCTAGTTTTCTTGAGGAGTCTCTAGTCTTTCCCATTCTGTTGTTTTCCTCTATTTCTTTGCATTGATCGCTGAAGAAGGCTTTCTTATCTCTTCTTGCTATTCTTTGGAACTCTGCATTCAGATGTTTTTATCTTTCCTTTTCTCCTTTGCTTTTCACGTCTGTTCTTTTCACAGCTATTTGTAAGGCCTCCCCAGACAGCCATTTTGCTTTTTTGTATTTCTTTTCCATGGGGATGGTCTTGATCCCTGTCTCCTGTACAATGTCATGAACCTCATTCCATAGCTCATCAGGCACTCTATCTATCAGATCTAGGCCCTTAAATCTATTTCTCACTTCTACTGTATAGTCATAAGGGATTTGATTTAGGTCATACCTGAATGGTCTAGTGGTTTTCCCTACTTTCTTCAATTTCAGTCTGAATTTGGCAATAAGGAGTTCATGTTCTGAGCCACAGTCAGCTCCTGGTCTTGTTTTTGCTGTCTGTATAGAGCTTCTCCATCTTTGGCTGCAAAGAATATAATCAATCTGATTTCGGTGTTGACCATCTGGTGATGTCCATGTATAGAGTCTTCTCTTGTGTTGTTGGAAGAGGGTGTTTG
>NW_011491618.1:670157-703110 GCF_000754665.1 Bison bison bison | reverse complement strand
CCATGTATAGAGTCTTCTCTTGTGTTGTTGGAAGAGGGTGTTTGTTATGACCAATGCATTTTCTTGGCAAAACTCTATTAGTCTTTGCCCTGCTTCATTCCATATTCCAAGGCCAAATTTGCCTGTTACTCCAGGTGTTTCTTGACTTCCTACTTTTGCATTCCAGTCCCCTATAATGAAAAGGACATCTTTTTTGGCTGTTAGTTCTGAAAGGTCTTGTAGGTCTTCATAGAACCGTTCAACTTCAGCTTCTTCAGCGTTACTGGTTCGGGCATAGACTTGGATTATTGTGATATTGAATGCTTTGCCTTGGAAACGAACAGAGATCATTCTGTCGTTTTTGAGATTGCATCCAAGTACTGCATTTCAGACTCTCTTGTTGACCATGATGGCTACTGCATTTCTTCTGAGGGATTCCTGCCCACAGTAGTAGATATAATGGTCATCTGAGTTAAATTCACCCATTCCAGTCCATTTCAGCTTGCTGATTCCTAGAATGTCGACATTCACTCTTGCCATCTCTTGTTTGACCACTTCCAATTTGCCTTGATTCATGGACCTGACATTCCAGGTTCCTATGCAATATTGCTCTTTACAGCATCGGACCTTGCTTTTATCACCAGTCACATCCACAGCTGGGTATTGTTTTTGCTTTGGCTCCATCCCTTCATTCTTTCTGGAATTATTTTTCCACTGATCTCTGGTAGCATATTGGGCACCTACTGACCTGGGGAGTTCCTCTTTCAGTATCCTATCATTTTGCCTTTTCATACTGTTCATGGGGTTCTCAAGGCAAGAATACTGAAGTGGTTTGCCATTCCCTTCTCCAGTGGACCACATTCTGTCAGATCTCTCCACCATGACCCGCCCATCTTGGGTTGCCCCACGGGTATGGCTTAGTTTCATTGAGTTAGACAAGGCTGTGGTCCTAGTGTGATTAGATTGACTAGTTTTCTATGAGTATGGTTTAGGGAAGTCCTATTTTATTTCTTTAGCCATACCATGCAGCACATGGGGTCCCAGATCCCTGACCAGGAGTGGAACCCACGCCCCATACACTGGAAACACAGAGTCTTAACAACTGGACCGTCATGGAAGTCCTGCAATCAACTTTAGAACATTTTCATCACTCTGAAAAGAGACCCTGCAGCCTGTAGCAGTCACTCCTATTTTTTCATACCTGTCAACCCTAGGCCATTACTAACCACTGGTCTCCTTTCTATCTAGATTTGCTGCTGTTGTTGCTGCTGTTAAGTCGCTTCAGTCGTGTCCATCTCTGTGTGACCCCATAGGCAGCAGCCCACCAGGCTCCCCCGTCCCTGGGGTTCTCCAGGCAAGAGCACTGGACACTTTAAACTTTACTTTTTAACCACCAGCTGGTCTTTGAGGTGTATCACTCTAAGAACTTTCCTCCTATTTTGTTTTTCATTATGTTACTGTAATAGACAGCATAGGAGGGTTTCCCTGGTGGCTCAGACGGTGGAAGAATCTGCCTGCAATGCAAGAGACCCAGCTTCGATCCCTGGGTCAGGAAGATCCCTTGGAGAAGGGAATGGCTACCCACTGCAGTATTCTTGCCTGGAGAATTCCAAGGACAGAGGAACCTGGTGGACTACAGTCCATGTGGTCACAAAGAGTTGGACACCCCTGAGCGTGCATACATGCGGCCTGCTACTGCACCCGTCGCCGCTAGGTGGTGCTGCTGCTCCACCTGACTGACACACAGCCCTGGAGTGGGCCACGCGGGTTTCCAAGCGTGGGCGAATCATTTTCTTGCCTGGTCACCAAGAATGACCCAGAAAACTACCGCTAGGAATATGCCTGGAAGAGAAAGATGAAACAGGAATTGTGAGTGCCAATAATAATAAAGGTGGCAGCAACAGTTGTTGATTGTGAAGAATTAATCTCTGTTTACTGAGCATGGTGGGTCCTGTTCTAGACACTGTGCACACGTCATCTCTAACTGTCACACCCAGCAAAGCAGGAAACCAAGGTTCAAGGACACAAAGTGACTTGATGGTGGCCGCATGGTCGTGATTCAAATGCAGGTCTGGGGCTCCAGGGTCCTGTCCTTCCAGTCCACACGACTGCCATAGGCTCTGGCCTCCAGAGGTCAGGGGAGGGGGAGGGAAGGCAGCAAAAGTGCCCAGTGGAGACACTGGGGAGGGACACAGCAGCACTCGAAGAACTGTGTCAGCTGACACGCCCTGGGAATGAGGAGTGGATGGAGGGGAAGAGCCAGGGCACTGAGATGCGCTGAGGCCAGTGGAGACCTGGACTGACCCTGGAGGCTGATGATGAATGTTCCTGGGAAGTAAAAGGGATAATCACAGTGTTCTAAAACGGGATTGTGGCAATGGTTGCATAACCATAAATTTACTGAGAACCAGCAAATTGTTCACTTACAATGGGTGAATTGTGGGATGTGTGCATATTCAGTAAAGCTATGAAGTTTATAATCATGAAACCAGTAGCGACAAGGGTGCCGACTCCGTGGGGCTCAGCAGTGCTCTAGGCACTGAGAGGAGAGGGTGAGTAGCGTCTCAGAGTAGAAAGGCTCATCGATGGCTGTCCAGGGTCTGTCTGAATGCTTTGGGTGTCAGGGAGCTCAGTACCTCATAAAGCAGCCCATTCTAGCTTGGGATGACTCTGACCCCTTGAAAGTTGAAGTCTGTCTTTGTCTTTATCTTGTCATGCAGAATAAATCTCTCTGCTTTACCATGTGCCATCTCTTTCACCACTCAAGGACAGTCACTGCATTCTCCCTAAGTCATTGTTATCCCATACAGAAATCCCTAAGGTTTTTCACAGGACAAGATTTCCAGTGTTCCTGTTCTCCTGGTCTTTCCCTGCCATATTCGTTTTGATCTGTTCAGCATCCTTCCTAAAACGTGGGGACCAGCGGTGGGCCCAATATTCTGTCAGATGGCAGCCTAATGTTATAGTTAACAGATTGGATCCTAGAATTAAGGCCCTTTGGATTCAAATCCTTGCTGTTACAGATCAGCTGTGTAACCATGCTTAAAGTACAAACTTTTCTGGGCCTCTATATCTCTGTCTGTGGAGAAGGCAATGGCACCCCTCTCCAGTACTCTTGCCTGGAGAATCCCAGGGAAGGCGGAGCCTGGTGGGCTTCCGTCTATGGGGTCAAACGGAGTCGGACACTACTGAAGCGACTTAGCAGTAGCAGCAGCAGCATATCTCTGTCTGAGTTATCGTCAGGGTTGTACTGAGTCTCACCTTTGGAGGGGCTCCGCTGTCCAACCTCTTTAGGTGGGCTTGGCGTTGGCTAGAGCACAGGAAAACAATCCGAAATAGCAAGCTGTCACAACTGCTAATCAGTCTAGTGTGTGCATGCTCAGTTGCTTCAGTCATGTCCGACTCTTTGCAGCCCCATGGACTGTAGCCCGCCAGGCTCCTCTGTCCATAGGATTCTCCAAGCAAGAATACTGGAGTGGGTAGCCATTCCCTTCTCCAGGGGATCTTCCCCACCCAGGGATTGAACCCAGGTCTCCTGAGTCTTCTGGATCTCAGGTGGATTCTTTATCGTTGAGCCACCAGGGAAGCCCAGTCAGCCTAGCAGATACACACAAACCCTCAGAGGAAGGGTCTCTGCCATCTCTGCCTACAGGGCTTTCCTCATGGAGCTTTGGTCCCTGGCAGAGGGGGTGTGGTAATGGGAATGGGATGGCAGCCAACATCAGCTTGATGGGCTCATGCCCAAGTCTCTGCTTCCTTCCTTCAACATTTTTATTTGAAAAATTTTAAACACACAGTTGAAAGCACTATTTAGAAAATCTTCACCTAGATGCCACAGTTGTTCACTTTGTTCCACTGGCTCTTTAGATCTTTCTATATATACTTCTTTTGTTGAGTCCTTTGAAAATGAAATGCAGTCATCATGACCCTTTACCCCCAAGAACTTCAGCCCAGATCTCCTACATGTGAAGACATTCTGAACATAAACAGGAGATTATCATCACATCTGAGAAAAGCTGGACTCATTTCCTGATATCGTCTCCTTGCTAGTTCATATTTAAACGTCCTCAACTGGGACTTTACCGGTGGCCCAGTGGTTAAGCAGGTGTTTCCAATGCAGGGGCCCTGGATTTGAACCCTGGTCAGGGATATCTATCAATCATCTTTTATAGCAGTTTTTTTTTTTAACCCCAAAATTGTATCACAATATTTGTTCATGTTTCTTTAATCATATACACCTATTTTTTTAATGGCTTTTTTTTTTTTCTTTCGTTCTTTTGGCCACATTGCACAGCATACAGGATATTAGTTCCCCTACCAGGGATTGAACCTGTGCCCCCTTGCTGTGGAAGCACAGAGTCCTGACTACTGGACCACTAGGGAATTCCCCAGGGCATTTTTTTCAAGAGTAGACTCTTAATCTCACCCTTTATTCACAGCACAAACCCCTCCGTCAAACAACCCCCAGGGCAGGTCTCACTGGATGTCTTGTGACTCCACAATCTAGCTACTGTTATTCCAGCCATTTTCATTTGCAATCCATTCTCTTGAGAAAGAGACACTGAGACAGCCTAGCTGGTCTACATAATTCAGCCTTAGTCAGGTCAAAGGCTTCATTGGGTTGAAATTTAACCTGATTCACTGCTCATCTCTCCCTTCAGGTCCCAGGAATGTAAACACCCTGCAGATTCTCCCACCAGCGCTGTTTGTGTCTTACGATATTTCCTTCAATTCACTGACTCCACATATTTCCACTCAATCTTACATACGTACTTTTCCCTCTTCCGGTACAGTAGACATCCTTTTTGATCAAAACGACACAAGAAGCATCAAGAAAACATGGGAGCACAGCACAGTACTGGCATACAGTAAGCACTCGGTAAGTATGAACTATTGTTGATGCAGCATGGGGACACTTCTTCCTCCATCCTCCTGTGTAGCTGAAGGTTGTCACTGTGCTTTGGCAGCCACTTCATGCTAATAAGGCTCATTAGCTTCTGACATTTCCAGTCTCTTTGTCAGATCTCTTCCATGAACTGTGGTGAAGCCGTGTCCCTCTTCTACATTATCTGTGCAGCTACTTTTAGGAACCTGAATGTAAGGCGAGTGCAAAGAAAAAGAGAGCTAGCCAGGCAGTCAGGCAAGGAAAGGGAAATTTATTAGAGGGAAAAGAGAGGGTAACTGGCACTTAAGGAGAACCAGCGTCCTCCCTTTCTGACAGAGTCCTTCTTATACCCTACCAGTGAAAAATTCTCTGAAGGGATGGTTATGTAGCCAGAGGTCTGGAATCTGGTGGTCTCACAGCTCTGAGAAGATAGGCACCAGTGAGATAACAGGATGCCATTTGGGCAATTTGGTCAGTCTCAAGGATCACTGTGATTTATTCTTTGTTTGCGAAGTTGGCATAATGAGCTGTCTTATCAGTGAGACCCCATGTGGACCCTATTACTAATAACTGACGTTTGTCTCTTTATTTCATCTAAGCCTTGGCCCATCGCTCTAAACTGTTGGCTTCATTTTGAATCTTGTCATTGAATGTATCAATTCTCCTGCCAAGTTTGGATTTCTGCAAATTTTATATCATGACTTGGGAGTCACCATCTCAATTGATTATTAGACCTATTGCATGAGACTAGCTTCCTGCCATCAGAAACCTCCTTCTGGCTTGACTTATTTGTACAAACAAATATTTCCTGAGCTCCTATAATGTGCCCTGGAGAGGGCACCATTTGATTCTTTAGATGTGGATATTCAGCCACCCACACTTTGGCTAGTCACACTTTAAATCTAGCCCTTTTCCTTCATCTCACCCATCAGGAATCCTGACAAATTCTGTCAGATGCTTTGCTAAAATTAAGTAGACAGTTTGTATAGCAATGTCTTCATGTACCACTCTGTCAATATGGAAATGAGGTCAATTTGACCAATTATCCTTAATAAGCCACATTGGCCATGAGTAACATCTGCTATCTTTGATAAGGATGCAAAACTGGTGGCTCAAATGGTGAAGAATCCAGCTGCAATGCGGGAAATCTGGGTTCGATCCCTGGGTTGGAAGATCCCCTGGAGAAGGGAAAGGCTACCCACTCCAGTATTCTTGCCTGGAGACCTCTATGGACAGAGGAGCCTGGCAGGTTACAGTCCATAGGGTCGTAAAGAGTTGGACATGACTGAGTGACTAATACTTTTTACTCTTTTTTTCAAAACCTAGCTGACTACAGGTCAACAGCAGACATACCAATCTGTGATTTCCAGAATCCATTCTCTGTCAAATCTGAGCAATGTTCCCCCATCTCCAGTTTTTTCCCATCCCTCTCAGCTTTATGATTTCTCAATATTTACCAGTAGAGGTTCTACAATCAGACTGGAAAATTTTCAGAAACATTTAGTTGGCATCAAGAGCTCATGCCAAGCAGTAGAGCTCTCCTTGGGTACTGCATTGTCTGTCTTTGGTCCCAATTATTCCATAGTCATGTTTGTTAACCTTTCCAGGTTGAATATTATTCTCTTTAACAAAGGAAATGGAAGAAAATTAGGAGAAATAAGGCTTTAACTTTTTTCAGTCTTTTATTACCATCACGTCATCTGCCTTGAACTATTATTCTTGCCCTGACAAAATTTAGCTTTGAAAGCCTGCCTTTGCTACATTTACATTTTATTACAAGCTCTCAACATTCTGAGATACAATACTACTTACTACTGATAATAATATGAATTAATGTTTGTTGAATATTTAACTGTGTTCTAGGCACTGTGCTAAATGTCTTACACATATTCACCTCATTAATAAACATTTTTGAAATGATCCATTCTTATACTTTGTCCTTTAGTTTTGTTCATTCACATCCTCTTAAAATCTGAGTCTAGTCACGAGCTCCTGGTGCAGCCCTTGCATTTATTAAAAAGCTGTACCTCCTTATTTTCTTCTGGGTGGGTGGGTCCTGCCTCTGAAGCTGGGATGACCCAGGTACAAAGGAGTCCTGCCTTCCAAGACCTGCCTGCAGCAGGGGTGGTTCCCTGGGGCTGGATGGATGATGCAAAGTCTTGACTTAGGGTAACTGATGCCTTTGTATGGGAAGTCCAGTTCAATCACTCAGTCCTGTCCGACTCTTTGTGACCCCACGGACTGCAGCATGCCAGGCTTCTCTGTCCATCACCAATTCCCAAAGCTTATGCAAACTCATGTCCATCGAGTCAGTGATGCCATCCAACCATCTCATCCTCTGTCATCCCCTTCTCCTCCTGCCTTCAATCTTTCCTAGCATCAGGGTCTTTTCTAATGAGTCAGTTCTTCACATCAGGTGGCCAAAGTATTGGAGTTTCAGCTTCAGCATCAGTCCTTCCAATGAATATTCAGGACTGATCTCCTTTAGGATGGACTGGTTGGATCTCCTTGCAGTCCAAGGGACTCTTAAGAGTCTTTTCCAATACCACAGTTCAAAAGCATCAATTCTTTGGCGCTCAGCTTTCTTTACAGTCCAACTCTCATATCCATACATGACTACGGAAAAACCATAGCTTTGACTAGCTTTGTAAGGGAAGGAAGAAGCTAAAAATTAACCAAGGAAGGGTGCCAAAGGTGGACAGGCAGACTGAACATCAAGACCGAGAATGCAGGGGAAAGGAGTCTGACAGTTAAAGTCTGGGAAGCTTGGATCTGGTCAGGAAGCCGAGGGAAGGAAGTCCTTCCAGGTGGGGGCTGTACCAGTATGAACTGATCTACGAAAGTTCATTTTAAGAGTCAGTTTCTCTGGGCTAAGGAATGCCCAGCTAACTGATAAAATGGTATTTCTGGGCATGTCTGTTGAGGGTATTTCCAGAAAGGATTCGTGCTTGACTCAGTAGACTGAGTAAAATAGATTCATCCTCACCCACATGGGCTTGCTGGCATCATCCAACCCGACAAGGGGTATAACAGGGCAAAAAGGTGGAGGAAGGGTGGATTCTTTCTCTTCTTGAGCTGAGACATCCATCTCTCCTGCCTTCAGACATCGGAATTGGAGCTCCTGGTCCTTGACCTTGGCCTCCAGGACTTAAACCAAACTGTCCCTCCTTTGGCCTCCTGTATGCTGCCAGGCCCTGGTCCTCCAGCTTGCAGACAGCAGAACATGGCCTATCCCAACCTCCATCATCAAGTAAACCATTTCTCACAATAAATCTCCTCTCATACATCACTTTGTATCCTACTGAATCTGTTCCTCTGGAGAACCCCGAGGTACCATCTTTTCTTTTTCTCAACGAGGGTCAGAAATGAGTCCAGAGGAGTGGCCTATCTCCACCACTTTCTCAACCTGCTGAGGACTGAGGCTAGCACCAAACAGGTAGGACCTGACAGGACACTCTTCTTTTAGCAGAATGGTTCTTTCTTATGATTTCCTGACAGCCAACTTTCTCCTCACTCCTGAACTTTGACTCTGTTCCATGCTGTGATTTGCATTAAAAAAAAAAAATAATATATATATATATATATAGCCTCCTCACTGTGCTGTCAACTCTTGAAGATAGGGATTTTTTTTTTTTCAAAATTGCCTCCTAGGACCTAATGCTGGGTAGGTCTTTAACAAATATGTGTTGAGTTCGTGAATGAAATCAAAATGCTCCCCTTCTGCTTTTCTGGCTGGGTCATGTAGAGAAAAGTCCCAGGGCAATATCATGTCTAGTTCTTTCTCCTTTCACTGATCTTAGGAATTCTCCATGATTCATCTGGTCTCAGATGTGTGGATTTCCAGGCAAATGATTTACACACAAAGACTGCTCAATATATGTTACTTGCTCATCTAAACAGAGACTCCAGAAGAGACTAATACACTCCAAAGAAGCAAATATTTCTCTTTTTATGGCTTCCCAATGCAAAGCAAACATTGTAGGGATGAGTATGCAGAAGGCAGCAGATAAATATTTGGTGACTAATTAGGCAGTATAAATATGTAAAATGTAAATTAGAAAGGAAGAGAGTTGCATTATAGATAATCAAATAATGAAGTTATTCAGGATGGTAGGATCTACCTGAGCTCTGGGTATTGAAGAGGAAACATTGGCTGGCAAGGCAGATCTTCCTAGTAATTAGACTTCAATTAGGATAATATTGCAATTAGCCTCAGATATTAGAGCAGGTATCTTCTATTCTTAGAACAAACTCCTGGGGGATTTTAGGTTGGGTGGTAAAAACAAGTTGTCCCAGGAATAAATAAATTCACTAAGAACCACTTCTGAGTGAACCCTCCCCGCGTGGCTAATAGAAGCCAACCGTCTTTGTACACTTGATTGGGTTACTTTGTTTTGTATCAATGACACTTAAACACAAGCTGGAGAATCTGGATGGCCAATTAACAGAACAGCGCTCAGGAAATGAGAAGTTCTCAATTTCAGAAAAATCAGTGATTTCAGGCAGCTCAAGTGTCTTCTGCCTCATTAGGGCAGACAGCCTCAGCCTCCAAGTTCTGGCTGACAAGGACTTGCTGTGAAGACCGGCACCAAAGGGACTGAAAAAATAAGATGCTCAATTATCTTGCCAGTTATTGAAATTTTTTTTTAAACCCACCTCACTCCAACAATTCCATTTAAATAGCTCAATTTCCTGTGTTTTAATCTGCTGACAGATCCAGAAGGACGGGCTGTCTGGGGGTGTCTGCTCTCCCTGGTTGGGATGGATATGGTTTGACAGGTTCAAGGTCCTCTCTGCCTGTGACAGCCACAAATTCTTGCTCTTTGACCCCTCCAACCAGCAGATTTTCACCTCATTCATTCCATCCCATCCACCACACTTCTTCTGTTTCTTCCGTGACAGGAGAGGAAAGTACACAGAGTTTTTTGTCAAAGGGCCTGAGCTGGAATCTCATCTGGCTCCACTGCCAATTAGTTAGGTTTTAGTTTTCTGAGGCTCAGTTTCTCTGTCTACAAAATGGGTACAACAATGTCCTCCCAAAGCACTCAGAAGGTTTCTGGAAAGGGCGGTGCCTATGTGACTCACCTAAGCTTTATAGAGCAGTCTGGGTGCTGGTGTGGAGCCCACAGCCATTACCAGACACTAACTGATGATTGACAGCCATTAGGACCAGCCCCAGAAGCCTCCACGTTGAAGCCGTGTTCCCTGTAGATGGCGCTCTGGCCCGCAGAATCCTGCTTGTGATAAACGGGGCAGGTGGGACCACACTGGGAGTTCGACAGTCGGTGGGTCCAGCCTGAGTTTCCACTTCCTGTATGTCCTGAGTTTCCACTTCCTGTGCGTACTGAGTGCGTGCCCCACAAAAGGCCTCCCACCGACGCATTTGGTTTTTCATAGGACCGTGTGTGCGCGCTCAGTTGCTTAGTCGTGTCTGACTCTTTGTGACCCCATGGACTGTAGCCCGCCAGGCTCCTTTGTCCATGGGTTATCCTGGCAGGAACAGTGCGGTGGGTTGCCATTTCCTTCTCCAGGGGATCTTCCCGACCCAGGGATCGAATCCGCATCTCCTGTGGCTCCTACATTGGCAGGCAGAGTCTTTACCACAGAGCCACCTGGGAAGCCGTCTCGTAGGACCAATTCCCTACTAAATCAGGAATCCTCCTTTTTGCCTTTTCTGCCCTTTCCAGTGGACGGAGCAGTGGGTCTCACCACTTCCTCTGCCCAGGCCTCTCCTGCCTGCCCATGCCCTTTGACCCCTGCAGCAGGCAGTGCCTCTGCAGCTCCTTCAATCCCTTTGGGGCATATTAGCACTCAGGTCACTCCCCAGGCCTCTTCCCTTGTGATGGAGACTGCCATCTCTGCTCTTGGAAACGTCCTTATTTTGATCTTGTTTCTCATATGAGATGGAGCTATGCAGTCTGAGAAAGCATCTAAGCCAGGGCCAAAAGAGAGGGGCTCCAGGCTTCGTGTGTCACTAAGAAGACAAAGGCTGAAGGACATGGCTTGGCTCCAACAGGGGAGGTCAGACCAGAATCCTAGCCCACCAGCTAGCGCTGTGTGACCGGGGGATGCCCTTAGCCTCCCTTCCCTCCCACACACAGAAGAGAATAAGACCTGCCCTCTAGGATGCAGTAACAAAGACTCAACAGGGTGAGCTGAGCAGTGGGCTTGGCAGGGTGTCAGGCACAAGGTGATATTCACATGAGGGTGATTACTATTCAGTATAGAGTAGAGGTGATGGGTTGGGGACCTCTGACCAGGGAGAAGACAAGGCTAGCTAGTGAGCAAGGACTGGGAGGGAAGTTATGGTGGGTTCTGGAGAGGCAAGTCCTTGGTGGCCTTTGAAAGCCACTGTGGGGACCCAGCCTCATTCAGCTGACCCTCTTGGAGTAGGGGGCCAATGGCTGGGATCTGGTCATGGGGCATGGTGAGCCAACTGTCTGTCCAGCTGTTTTTGCAACAAAAAAGAGATGGTGTCAGAGCCTTTGAGAGCTGAGCTCCTTTGACTTGTAGCAGACAGCAGAGACCAAGGCCCCCTGGAAACTGACACCCTCCATATGGACAGTTCTCCGGCCAGCACATTGCAGGAGCCCATGGGCGCAGGGTCTCGTCTGCAGAAAGCCCATGCAAAGTCTGGAGGGCCAGAGCCTGTGCAGAGCAGATCATGAGGGGATGGGCTCCGTCTCACCCTCCTGGTCAGTGATCCCTGTCCCCCAGGGACTCTGTCTCCTCTGTGTCCCGTGAAGATATTCCCTCCCCCGGCTGTGGGATTTCCCACCCTGCATGGTTAGAGGAGCAGGTTCTTCTGGGTTCGCAGCCAGCTGCCATGTGCATTAGCACATTAACTTGGAGCAAGTTTCTGAGCCCCTTTTCTTTCAGTTTCCTCAATTGCAAAATGGAGTTATGAGGGTCCACGAAGTTAATATATAAGGTGTTGCAACAGGGCCTGGGGTTTACCACGTGCCTATAGGTGTGATCTGGGACACTGTGTGTGCCTGGGGTCCTCCGGGCCCCAACATCTCATCTCCCATTTGAAAATCAATCTCCCTGTCTCTTTCTCTGTTACTTTTCTTGGCATAGTTTTCATTAAATGAATATGTTATGAAGGGCCTGCCACATGCCAGGCACTGGGGAGAGGAAAGTGTTGGGGACACAGAGTTGGGATATACAGTGAGCCCTGGACGGGATTCTCCAAAGCTGTGATTTGTCCATCCTGCTGCTCTTTGCGCCATCGTGATGATGGAGACAGTGGTTCAGGCCTTGAAGACTAGCCCAACCCAGCCCCCACAGAGACAGAGCTGCCTCAGCCCTCAGCCTCCAGGGAGAGCTGGCAGTTCTAGGGGAGGGAGAGGGGCTGTAGAGGAAATCTGGGAGTCTGTCTGGGAGTCACTGGGGCTGGTGGCTGACAGCATGGCTGTCAGCTCAGGAGTCCTTCATCCAGGGACCGTGAGCCTCTGCTCTGCTGATGACAGAGCTGTCACTCACAGGACACCACGGAACCTGCAGGACCAGACACTGCTGTCTCTTCTCTGACAGGGTGACATTTGCCACGGGGGCCCGGGGAGCTCTGAGGGGAGAGCTGGGTTACCCTCCCCCAACTCAGGCTCACACAGTTGTGTGAACTCCCAGGGTCGCACAGAAATGTCCTGACACAGCCCAGCACCCTTGCACAGGCCATTCCCTCTGCCGAGCCTGCTCTCCCCTGCCTTGGGCCTTCTCCATTGGACGACATCTCAGGCGTCCTTCAAGACTCAGTTCCCGGGACCCCTCTTCTGGGATGCCTTCTTCAGGGCCCCAGGATGGAAGGCATTCCGACCTCCTCCACGCTGCTGTGACGTCCACAGTGGTCACAGTGAGTGATGGTTATTGGTTTAGGTGTCTGTTCCTCCTGCCATACTGGATAGAAGGATCTAGAATGAGGGGGCATTTTCCTAGTGAGGACCCACTCTAAGCTCTTCTTTTCCTAATGAACCAGGACAGACTGTTTGGAATTATCTCCAAATGTGCACGATGGATTTGAGCTCTGAGCTAGCTAAACCTCTTATTCCCTTCTGAGGTGACCCGCGAAATGTGAACTGCACCCACTGAACAGGGAAACGAGACAGGGTTTCCCAGGCAGAGATCTAGGGAGGCCTCCCACAGACCACAGAGGGGGAAAACAGAAATCAGTTTCATTTCAATTTTGTAATCGGAGACACAAAGTGTTCCACATGTTTGCTCTTAAGATGGAGAAGAGAGAACAGAAAATGACAATAAATGAAGGAAGCAATTAGGAAAATGATCCCTCTCATTCTGCAGGAAGAGGAAAGAAAGGAGGGGAGAGTGCAGAAATCATGACATGAAAGAAGAGAGGGGCCCAGAGAGAGAGGGTCTTTGAGAACACCGGAAGAGATGAACATAGAAACACACATAGCTACACACACAGAAAACACACAGACACACACACAGAATACAGACACACAAATAGACACACAGACAGACACATACGTATAGATACACAGACACATACACACACAGACATACAAACACAAACACACAGACACACACACAGACATACACACAGAATTCAGACACAGATAGACACAGATACAAAGACGCGGACATACACAGATATACAGACACATAGACACACAGACCCACACACACATGCACAATGCTTGATCTCATCAAGGACAGACTGTCTAAAATTTGTTGTTTGTTGTTTTTACCATTGAAGGAGGCAATTTGGGACTTATTTCTCTGTTGTTTTCTGACCTCTAGAGTGAAAAGTTGTCAGTGAGAAGTCTGATGCTATTCATTGTATTGATCTCCTTTTAAAATCTCTTCTTTTCCCAACTCTGGAAACTCTTAATATTTTCTTTTATCTTCATGCGCATCACCATGAAAGCAGTGTTGGCCTCCATCCATTCATGTGTTAGATGCTCAATGGGCTTTAAACCTGGAAATGCAAGTCCTTCAATCCTGGGAAATTTTGTGGTATTATGTCTTTGATAATAAATTCCCCTCCATTCTCTCTATTCTGTCTTTCTTGTGTCGTGCCTTCTAGGTAGAGCTTCTATTTTCTCTATTTTTTTCCTCTCCATTATTTTCCATACTTTTTTTTTCCACTTTCTGAAAGGTTTCCTTGTCTTTATCTTCCAAACCCTTCCATTGACTATTTTATTTCTGCTATCATATTTCCAATATCTGAAGGTTTTCTCCTTTTGTTTCTGATGATTCCCTTAAGAAAATGTTTTTATTTATTTATTTGGCTATAATAGGTCTTAGTTGCAGCATGTGGGATCTAGCTCTGTGACCAGGGATCAAACCCGAGCCCCCTGCATTGGGAGCATGGAGTTTTAGCGACTGGACCATAAGGGAAGTCCCTGATTATTCCCTTTTTTATAACAGTATTTTGGGAGTACAATTTACATAACATAACATTCATCCATTTTAAGTGTATCATGCAGTGATTTTTGGTAAATTGACAGAGATGTGTAGCCATCACCACTGTCTGCTTTGGATTTTTCCTTCTCGTATTATCTTTTGTTCTAGTTTCACTAGTGAAATCTCTCATCTCTCTAAAGATATGCATGGTCAATCCTTTGATGTTTTATTTCCTCCACTTTCCTCTCTTCGGTTGTGGATCCGCGGGTTTCAATTCCTATCTTTCATGTTGGAGACATTTCTCAAGTTCTTGGTTGTCCTTTGCAGTCCACTAATATTTAAGAGTAAAGTCTTAAGGAGCCATTCTGTATGGATGTCATTTGTCACTTGAGTTTCACCATAGGAGCTATATAGGGGCCATTTTTGGGGGGCTCCCCAAATGTCAGGAGCCAGTCTTTTCTAGGGGCTATTGACTTTCTTCAAAGAAGAATCCAGCAACAGCCTCTGGGGTGGAGGTGGATGAATGGGTGGGGTCATGCAGGTCAGTTGCCAATATCCCTGGAGCTGTGTGCCGCTGGGGGCTGGAGGGGGTAAAACCATTTGTAGATAGGCTTTCATTTAATTCTCCTATTTTCCCCTCTGGTGCTCTTCTACTGTTCCTGTTGATTTGGGCTTTAGACTCTCCATTTCTCTACTGAATAAACCCCCTGCTGGGGTGGGGAAAGGTATCACTTGGCTGTACCAAATGGGTGTGGGGACCTGGGGCATCTTTCTACTGACCCCCCAGTTTCCAGGTGGCCCGAGCATGCCCTGTTTCCAGTTCTACAGCTCATCCTTGTCTTCTGCAGTTCCCAGTCAGTGCTACAACTCCTGTGTCTTGCCAAAATTCCACAGCTTGAATTGGCTCTGTTCTTATTAGCATCCCCCTGTGTAGGCACATGGTATTCAGATTTCTCAGTTCTGATAATTCCTCCACCTGCTTTCCATCTTCCAAAACTCTGTTGACATCTTTTATTTTTTTTTCTCTCATTCTTTTCCTTCTTGTGGCCTTATAACTTTTTTAATACCTTGACGCACATTTTAGTGGAGTTTCAGAAACAATGATAAATCCATCTGTTCAATTTGCCAAGTTTAACCTGTGGGGTTAAAGATTTTTTCATGCAATGTGGTGTTTTTTCAGCTATAAACATAAGGAAAAACAAGAGGAGGTCTCCTGTATGCTATACCAAATATGTTATGGATTCTTTTCTTATCAGAGTGATCGTTCTAATCTGGGTCACGTGTTCTTAAAGAGAAACTGGGAAACAGGGAAATCCTGAGAAAGGAGCCTGAGCTAATCAGAGGGATGGACTTTGAATCCAGGGAAAAGTTGAAAGGTGTTGGTGATGTTTAGCTGGAAGAGGAGACTCAGGGATGGTTTAGTGATTCATCTGAATTAATTTTCCTTAAAGTGATTTATGCCCCATTCCCCACTCTCCTATTGTGTTAACAAGAATTCTTTTTTTTTTTTTTAAAGCCACAAGGCATGTGGGATCTTAGTTCTTCAACCAAGGGATCGAACCTTCCTCCCCTACATTGGAAGCATGGAGTCTTAACCATTGGACCACCAGGAAAGTCCCAATATGAACTTCTAAATTACCATGGTATGTAAAACAAACAAACACAAAAAATTACTGTGGAAGAGGCATCCTAAACTTGAGAGAGAGGTGGATAGGGGAGAGACCAAGACCGTATTAATCAGGATAGGTTAGACTATGCTGCAGTAACAACAAAATGGTGGAATTTCGGTATCTTAACACCATAAAGGTTCATTCCTCTTTCATTTCACCATCTTGTCCCTGCTTGGTAGCTTCCTCCAAAAGTGGCTCAGGGACCCAGGCTACATCCATCTCATGGCTATGTCATTTGGAACACATCGTTTTCAAGGTTCTGCAGGAGAGGAGAAGGACTGGAAGATCACACGAGATGTTTGTAAAGGCCAAGACTGGAAGAGGTTTATATCACTTCTTATCCACCCATTGGCCAGAACACTGTCACATGGTCCCAAATTACCTTTAAGGGAGGATAGGAAAGACAGTCTTCCTGGAGGAGAATGCAGTGTGATAAGGATGTTGCATTGTCTCCGCCATCTGTCTTCTAGGTTTTCTGAGGGAGATGCCAGTATTCTCAGGGGAAAGGAAAAATACGGTTTCTATATCCACAGTGCCTGAAAAGAGGAAATGATGTTCAGTTACAGTAGGAGGTGGGGACTTCCTGGTGGTCAGTGGTTAAGAATCAGTCTTCCAATACAGGAGACATGGCTTCATTCCCTGGTTGGTGAACTGGGATCCCACGTGCTGCAGGGGGACTAAGCCTGCGTGCCACAGCTGCAGAGCCAGATACCACAGCTGCTAAACCCATGTGCTCTGGAGCCCTTATGCCACAGTGAGGAGCCCACACATGGCAACAAAAGATCTCAAATTTTGCAACTGAGACCAGACACATACAAATAATTTTTTTTTTTTAAAAGGAGGAGGCAGCAGTCAGACATAAAGAGAACTTGCTTGGTTTTATGGGAGTCAGACATTAGAATGGGCAAGGGGAAGGTAACATCTCCCCTTGCAGATCCCTTAGAAAAGACTTCCTGGGAGTTGATGGATCTACCTGCTTGAGGGATGTACCAGATACTCTTTTAGGATTCCACCCAATTCTTGGATTCTGCTCTCAAATAGGCAGAGTTTGTAAAGATGGAGGACAAGGACCAGGGGTGGATCCAGGTGTTGTGAAGCCTGAAGGTTACACTACTTTGGATGGCTTCTGTAAGAAACATAATGCAAACTTATGGACACAAAACTAGATGCAGGACCTGGAAGGGGCCCTTGCAAGTAGAGGGCCTCAAGTATAAATGTCTTAGCTTTCTGATAAGTTTTCCTCTGCTGGGAAAGGTCCATTGCTCATTGGAACAAACAGATTCCAACACATCTTCTTCCAACAGACTTGCTCTTCCAGATTTGAGATCACCCTCAAGATTTTTTTCTCAGCCAAAAACTTGTTGAATGCCAACCATGATTTAACTCAGCAAAAAGCTTCTGAATGCCTACTACAAACAAGGCACTGGCCTGGGCACATTGGTACCTGCCTCTGTCACAGGACTGAGCTGGGGACCAGCCCAGGGGTTGTCAGTCCTGATTTGAAATGCTCTTGAGTTTGTGCAGGCAGCATCAGGGCAGAGGAGGAGGATGGGCAGAGAAAGCCCAAGGGGAGAACAGGGCCACGTATGACCTGAGGACATGGCTGGGGGATGGGGGGCAGTCATCTGTGGACGTCAAGCTCCTATGTGCAGAGGAAAAATCCCTGCTGCTGTCTGTCTTGCTTCTAAAAGGAAAGGTTCCTGCAGAAGCCTGCTGTGCATCGGGAGGCTCGGCTGTTTCCTGCGACCCCTCCGTCAGATACATCACTCCTCTCCGGGAGCTGGAGTCACTGCAAAGAGTCAGCAGTCTGAGCTCAGACACTTGATCTGGAGCCCAGCTGTCAGCCCTGTCCTCGTCGCTGTCCCTGGCTCTGTCCTCTGGGAAACTTTTTGAGCTGATCGAACTGCAGCATCTGGAAAACTCCACAGCAATGTTAAGTCCTGTATACATCTTCCAAGAGTTTTTTTTTTTTTTCTCTTGGATTTTTTTTTTTTTTTAATGGAAGAGAGTCACACACCAACAGTGATTTCTGAAGCCCCTTCTCTAGTCCAGAGTCCAGGTCATGGATGCGCTGGGCAACCCTGATGGACACTTTGGTCTCTCCAGGCCTCTTTTTCCTCATCTGTAAAATTGAGAAAATAACCCCTCTGAAGGGTGACCTTCACTGTGGTCAAGGTCAGTATGGGTCTAGGAGAGGGGAGAAAGTGAAAGTGAAGTCGCTCAGTGGTGTCCGACTCTTTGCGACCCCATGGACTGTAGCCTACCAGGCTCCTCTGTCCATGGGATTTTCCAGGCAATAGTACTGGAGTGGATTGCCATTTCCTTTTCCAGGGGATCTTCCCAACCCAGGGATCAAACCCGGGTCTCCCGCATTATAGACAGACGCTTAACCGTCTGAGCCACACTGATATCTCACAGTCTATCCGCTGGTCCAGCCACACAGTTGCTAGCCAGGGGTCCCAGTCAGTGAGGAAGAATGGAGATAATTGGGCAGGTAGGGTTCTTGGAAGCTCCGAATTTGCTTTATGGTTTGTGATGTTCTTGCATGATTTGCATTGGGCCAGGCCTGGTAAGGCTGGATGGAGGGAATAAAAATAATCAACATCGCAGTGATTTTCCTGAAAATTTTTATATGGAGACATATTGTACTGAACACAGGCCTGAAAACACATTTTAAAAGGCTTTCTAATGAGGCAAATGGAAAACAACTCATATGAGATATACCTCCATGGCAGAGAAGACTATTAGGGGGCAACAGAGGTTGCCTCAAACAAAAAAAGTAGGCTGAAGAAGACCCTGGGGTGAAAGGGGCGATATCAGGGTGGCCAGGGAAGGCCTGGGGAGGGCTGGTTTGGGGTCCCCTCCAGGATTCACTATGACCCTGATTTCTACCAAGAAACCCCAGAGCCCTGCCCTCTGCTCTTCACACTAGTTGCTTCCCAAACTTCTTGGGTGATACCTAATTTGGGGTCTAAATGCCTTTTTAGGCTTTCTTCATGGTCCCACTCCAGTACTCTTGCCTGGAAAACCCCATGGACAGAGGAACCTGGTAGGCTGCAGTTCATGGGATCGCGAAGAGTCGGACACGTCTGAGCGACTTCACTTCCACTTTTCACTTTCATGCATTGGAGAAGGAAATGGCAACCCACTCCAGTGTTCTTGCCTGGAGAATCCCAGGGACGGTGGAGCCTGGTGGGCTGCCGTCTATGGGGTCGCACAGAGTCGGACATGACTGAAGCGACTTAGCAGCAGCAGCAGCAGCAGCATGAACTTTTGTAGATGCCAAACTGTTGATATAGGCAACACTGTTTGTGTGTGAAAAAGTTGAAGATGGGCCTGAGTTTTCTCCTGATTCTCCCATGGGTTCAGGACCCGGGACAGAAGCCCTCACTCTAGACCAGGGTCCCCAACTTCCGGGATCTAATACCTGATGATCTGAGGTGGAGCTGCTGTAATCATAATAGAAATAAAGCACTCAATAAATGCAATGCACTTGAATGATCCCCAAAACATCCCCCACCCCACCCCCGTCCGTGGAAGACTTGTCTTCCACAAATCCAGTCCCTGGTGTCAAAAGTGTTGGGGACTGCTCTTCTAGACCATGCTGGGGGACAGGAGAAGATGGGCAGCTGAATCACTGGGAGGGTGGAAAATAGACCACTCCCAACTTTAGAGACAGCTGGGTACCCAAAGGAAGATGGAAACTTGAACCTCAGAATGCACTTTCCTTTATGAAGTCTGTCTCTGTGGCAGTTATGATCCCCGGCAAGTAGCAAGTGCCTCCAATAGATGGACCCATGTGGAGCCCCTGATTGGCACCCAAGGTAAGCCTGGCCCTGCAGTGGGTGCAGGATGCAGGAAGAAGATTAGACATGGCTCATCTCTGTCTGTGGGACTCCCAAGTCTAAGAGTCTAGGTGCCCTGAGAAATGACAATGCAGTGTGGCATGTGCTATCAAGGACGGTGAAGGAAGGTCAGGTTGCACTGAGGGAGGGAAGTTGCACTGATCTGAAAACTGGAAGGCTACCCCAGAAGGTGAGCAGAATGGGCCCCTAGGACCTAAAAGACTGGGGTGTGAGACCAGGCTGTGTGACCTCCGGGAACCTCAGTTTTCTCTTCTATACAATATGCTGAGAACTACTCATAGAGTTGTTAGGAGAGGCAGATGAAATAATGGTCACACAGCATCTCCATGGATTGGACCTTAGATCTGACTTTTGGAAAAATCTAGAAACTGCAAGGGGAGCATGGGTAAAGGCATGACTCGGGAGG
The DNA here is from genome assembly GCF_000754665.1 of Bison bison bison. Classification (NCBI taxonomy): domain Eukaryota; kingdom Metazoa; phylum Chordata; class Mammalia; order Artiodactyla; family Bovidae; genus Bison; species Bison bison. Next base: position 682,938 of record NW_011491618.1, on the reverse strand, counting down.
GTACATTGTACTGACTCAGTGATTAAGGGAGACTGCTCCCCACCCTTTTTTTTTGGGGGGGGGGCACACTGCATAGCATGTGAGATCTTAATTCCCTGAACAGGGATTGAACCCTCACTCCTGCAGTGGAAGTGCAGAGTCTTATCCATTGGATCACCAGGGAAGTCCCTCCTTTTTTAAAAAAATTATTTATTTACTTATTTATTTAGGCTCTGTCAGGTCTTAGTTCTGGCATGTGCATCTAGTTCCCCAACCGGGGATTGAACCCAGGTCCCCTGCATTGGAAGCATGAAGTCTTGGCTACTGGATAGCCAGGGAAGTCCCAGACTGCTCCATTTGGATGGTCCTGTCCCAGGTAGATTCAGTGACTCAGCAATTCTTTATTTGATGATGTAGCACTTGAAACATCTCATCACATCCTGGTGGTTAAGCAAAAGGACTACTTATAATATAGGGCTGCTGACAATCATTAATGATTGTCCTTAACAATAATTGAGAGTTTCCTATATGCCAGGCCTCCCATGGTATTTGTGGATAGACTCGCCATTCTTTGAGCATGCAAAGGGAGGAAACTGGGACAATCCCCTTATGGGGACGGGAGGCCTCCTGTCACCCTCAGTTCCAGTTCATTCCTGCCCTGCCTCTGTTCTCACTCAGCCCTCCACAGCCCTGCCCCCCATAAGCCTTGATCCTCTCTTGAAAGTCCTGGTGAAAGTGAGTGAGACCTTGTCTCCCATGTCCTCTGCCTGCCTTTTGTCTGTGGAAAAATGTTAGCCAAAGAATAAGTTTAATCAAGGGCTTTCCTGGTGGCTCAGATGGTAAAGAACATGCCTGCAATGCAGAAAACCTGGGTTCAGTCCCTGGGTTGGGAAGAGCCCTTGAAGAAGGGAATGGCAACCCACTCCAGTATTCTTGCCTGGAGAATTACATGGACAAAGGAGCCTTACAGGCTGTAGTCCATGGGGTCACAAAGAGTCGGACATGACTGAGCAACCAACAAGTTTAATCACAGAAGTGAGGACATGCTGAAACAAAAGAAAATAGTCAAAGCAGATCAAATAATAATAGTGTAGACATTAAGTGTCCACACCCAGCTTGTAGCTCCCAAGATGGGCAGCTGCCAGCGTCCATGTCCCCAGTGTGAGCCACAGGCGACTACCATGTCTCCAGGAGACTAGCAGAAGTCTACAAGATGGCAAAGTAGAAGGATGTACACTCATCTCCTGTAAGAACTCCAAAAGTACAGCTCACTGCTGAACAACTGTCGACAGGAGAATGTTGGATCCCACCAAAAAAAGATACTCCATGTCCAAGGGCAAAGGAGAAGCCCCAGCAAGATGGTAGGAGGGGTGAAATTGCATTTAGAATCAAACCCCATACCTGCCAGAGACAATTCGAGGGCTCAAACAAAGCCTTGTGTGCACTAGGAGTCCCCACAGAGACTGAACCAGACTTGCCTTTGAGTGTTTGAGTGTCTCCTGTGGAGGTATGGGTCAGCAGTGGACTGCCACAGGGGCAGGGGCTCTGGGTGCTGCAGACCTGGGTATGGCATAAGCCCTCTTGGAGGAGGTCGCTATTAACCCCACCATAGAGCTGCCAGAACTTACATAGGACTGGGGAACAGACACTTGGAGGGCACAAACAAAACCTTGTGTGCACCAGGACCCAGGAGAAAGGAGCTGTGACCCCACAAGAGACTGACCCAGACTTGGCCATGAGTGTCCACGAGTCTCGGATGGAGGCATGAGTCAGCAGTGACCTGCTCCAGGGTTGGGGGCACTGGGTGTGGCAGTGCATGCTTGGGGTTTTTTGAAGGAGGTCACCATTATCTTCACTACCTCCACCATAGTTTGGCCTCAGGTCAAACAACAGGGAGGGAACACAGCCCTGCCCATCAACAGAAATCTGGATTAAAGATTAACATGGCCCTTAACATGGCCCTGCCCATCAGAACAAGACCCAGTTTCATCCTCAGTCAGTCTCTCCCACAGGAAGCTTCCATAAGCCTCTTATTTATCCTTATCCATCAGAGGGCAGATGTTGAAAACCACAATCACAGAAAACTAATCACGTTAGTTTTAGTACCACAGCCTTGTCTAACTCAATGAAACCATGAGCCATGCCGTGTAGGGCCACCCAAGACGTATGGGTCACGGTGGAGAGTTCTGACAAAATGTGGTCCGCTGGAGGAGGGAATGGCAAACCACTTCAGTATTCTTGCCTTGAGAATCCCATGAACAGTATGATAAGACAAAAAGATAGGACATTGAAAGATGAACTCCCCAGGTCAGTAGGTGCCCAATATGCTACCAGAGATCAGTGGAGAAATAACTCCAGAAAGAAAGAAGAGGAGCCAAAGAAAAAAACAGCACCCAGCTGTGGATGTGATTGGTGATAGAAGTAAAGTCCGATGCTGTAAAAACAATGTTGCATAGGAACCTGGAATGTTAGGTCCATGAATCAAGGTAACTTGGAAGTGGTCAAACAGGAGATGGCAAGAGTGAACATCGACATTTTAGGAATCAGCAAACTAAAATGGACTGGAATGGGTGAATTTAACTCAGATGACCCTTATATCTACTACTGTGGGCAGGAATCCCTTAGAAGAAATGGAGTAGTCAACATAAGAGTCCAAAATGCTGTACTTGGATGCAATCTCAAAAATGACAGAATGATCTCTGTTCATTTCCAAGGCAAACCATTCAATATCACAGTAATCCAAGCCTAGGCCCCAACCAGTAATGCTGAAGAAATTGAAGTTAAATGGTTCTATGAAGACCTACAAGATCTTCTAGAACTAACACCCAAAAAAGATGTCCTTTTTATTATAGGGGACGGGAAAGCAAAAGTAAGGAAGTCAAGAGACATCTGGACTAACAGGCAAATTTGGCCTTGGAGTACAAAATGAAGCAAGGAGGGCAGAGGCTAACAGAGTTTTGCCAAGAGAACACACTGGTCATAGCAAACACTCTCTTCCAACAACACAAGAAAAGACTCTACACATGGACATCACCAGATGGTCAACACCAAAATCAGACTGATTATATTCTTTGCAGCCAAAGGTGGAGAAGCTCAATACAGTCAGCAAAAACAAGACCAGGAGCGGACTGTGGTTCAGATCATCAACTCTTTATTGCCAAATCCAGACTTAAATTGAGGAAAGTAGGGAAAACCACTAGACCATTCAGGTATGACCTAAATCAAATCCCTTACGATTATACAGTGGAAGTGACAAACAGATTTAAGGAATTAGATCTGATAGACAGAGTGCCTGAAGAACTATGGACAGAGGTTCATGACATTGTACAGGAGTGATCAAGACCATCCCCAAGAAGAAGAAATGCAAAAAGGCAAAATAGTTGTCTGAAGAGGCCTTACAAATAGCTGAGAAAAGAAGAGAAGCAAAAGGCAAAGGAGAAAAGGAAAGATATATACATTTGAATGCAGAGTTCCAAAGAATAGCAAGGAGAGATAAGAAAGCCTTCCTCAGTGATCAATGCAAAGAAATAGAGGGAAACAATAGAATGGGAAAGTCTAGAGATCTCTTCAAGAAACTTAGCGATACCAAGGGTACATTTCATGCAAAGATGGGTACAACAAAGGACAGAAATGGTATGGACCTAACAGAAGCAGAAGGTATTAAGAAGAGGTGGCAAGAATACACAGAAGAACTATACAGAAAAGAACTTCATGACCCAGATAACCACGATGGTGTGATCACTCACCTAGACCCAGACATCCTGGAATGCGAAGTCTAGTGGGCCCTAGGAAGTATCACTACGAACAAAGCTAGTGGAGGTGATAGAATTCTAGTTGAGCTATTTCAAATCCTAAAAGATGATGCTGTGAAAGTGCTGCACTCAACATGCCAGGAAATTTGGGAAACTCAGCAGTGGCCACAGGACTGGAAAAAGTCAGTTTTCATTCCAATCCCAAAGAAAAGCAATGCCAAAGAATGTTCAAGTTACAACACAATTGCACTCATCTCACACGCTAGCAAAGTAATGCTCAAAATTTTCCAAGCCAGACTTCAACGGTATGTGAACCGTGAACTTCCAGATGTTCAAGCTGGATTTAGAAAAGGCAGAGGAAGCAGAGATCAAATTGCCAATATCCGCTGGATCATCAAAAAAGTAAGAGAGTTCCAAAAAAAACATCTACTTCTGCTTTATTGACTACACCAAAGCCCTTAACTGTGTGGATCATAGCAACCTGTGGAAAATTCTGAAAGAGATGGCAATACCAGACCACCTGACCTGTCTCCTGAGAAATCTGTATGCAGGTCAGGAAGCAACAGTTAGAACTGGACATGGAACAACAGACTGGTTCCAAATTGGGAAAGGAGTACATCAAGGCTGTATATTGTTACTTTGCTTATTTAAATTATATGCAGAGTACATCATGCAAAATGCTGGGGTGGATGAAGCACAGCTGTAATCAAGGTTGCTGGAAGAAATATCAATAACCTCAGATATGCAGATGATACCACCCTTATGGCAGAAAGCAAAGAGGAACTAAAGAGCCTCTTGATGAAAGTGAAACAGGAGACCGAAAAAGTTGGCTTAAAGTTCAACATTCAGAAAACTAAGATCATGGCATCCGGTCCCATCACTTCATGGCAAATATATGGGGAAACAATGGAAACAGCGGCTGACTTTTTTTTTTTTTTTGGCTCAAAATCACTGTAGATGGTGACTGCAGCCTTGAAATTAAAAGACGCTTGCTCCTTGGAAGAAAAGCTATGACCAGAGAGCATATTTAAAAAGCAAAGACATTACTTTGCCAACAAAGGTTCGTTTGGTCAAAGCTATGGTTTTCCAGTAATCATGTATGGATGTCAGAGTTGGACTATAAAGAAAGCTGAGTGCCAAAGAATTGATGCTTTTGAACTGTGGTGTTGGAAAAGACTCTTGAGAGTCCCTTGGACTGCAAGGAGACCCAACCAGTCCATCCTAATGCAGATCAATCCTGAATATTCATTGGAAGAACTGATGCTGAAGCTGAAACTCCAATACTTTGGCCGCTTGATGTGAAGAACTGACTCACTGAGAAAGACCCTGATGCTGGGAAAGATTGAAGGCGGAAGAAGGGGATGACAGAGGATGAGATGGTTGGATGGCATCACCAACTCAATGGACATGAGTTTGAGCAAGCTCTGGGCATTGATGATAGACAGGGAAGCTTGTCCATCAGGTCCAGGCTGCAGTCGATGGGGTCACAGAGTTGGACATGACTGAGCAACTGATCTGAACTGAGACATTAAGCACAGCTAAGGACTTTTATTTCCTTCTCAGGGGTTATAGATAATATTCCAAACCAGGCTTTGAGCTGTCTTATACATCCTGAAACTTGCACCAGGTGGAGAAGTTAGCTGTATGATGACCACACCATAGCCATGACATGGGCTGCCACCATTCTGAGAACTGGCCTCAAGGAATATTCTGAGAATTGTCCTCAAGGAAATAGGAATAAACTGACCATGGAACTGAAGATAAATTGTACCTAAAACAATCAAGATGACACTGGTCAGACCATTGCATGTCCAATTTCAAAATGACTGTCAAAGCTGACTCTGCTGTTTCTGCATGTAGCCCCCTCCCTTTGTCTATAACAGCTCTTGCCCCCTGATTGTAGGGTTGAGGGGTGGGGAGTTGGCCTTTGGACAGGTGTCTACCCTCCCCCGCCACACACACACTTGGTTGCCAGCATGCAAAAGGAAGCAAATTTCCTTTCCACCCACATGGCCTCTTTAACAACTTTTGAGTGGCAAGCAGGTTCCAAACACTAGGTCAGAGCCAGGAGGGGCTTTGGAAACGCCCCATGTCAGCACCTCATTTTATATATAGAGTAGGAAACTAAAGCCCCTGAAAGGAAGGGACATGTTTTCTAGACCAGAGGGAAAGGTCTCTGAGCCTAGCTGGTGCTGGATGGATCCAGGCAGAGGGCCTGGGTCAACCTGTATTTTCTGTCCTCATGATCTGGGGTGGGGGTCTTCCAGGTAAGGTCAGACTGGTGATACTCTGGGTGTCCACAGGCTCCCCAGATTCATATCTGGGTCACTCTCTTTTTGAGTGGTCCTTGTCCTCAGTGTCCCAGGCCACCCGGTTTCCCCTTAGATCAGGCGGCTGACGTGGGAGGCCCAGGCCTCTCCAGGGCTCCACCTCAGGTCTTGGGGGTGCAGAATACGAGGTCGGGTGCCATGGCAACGGTGATGTGTGAAGTGATGGAAACTGCAGCCCTGTGTGAGGGACCAAATTCCCACCCTCCTGCATCTAGCCTCTGATCCTTTGGGGATGAACCTAGCAGTGATATAGCTATGCAATTCCATATTAGCACTGAAGAGTGCTTAGTTGCTCAGTCGTGTCTCTTTGTGACCTCATGGGCTGTAGCCCACCAGGCTCCTCTGTCCATGGAATTCTCCAGGCAAGAATACTGGAGTAGGTTGCCATTCCCTTCTCCAGGGGATCTTTCCAACCCAGGGACTGAAGCCAGGTCTCCAGCATTGCAGGCAGATTCTTTACTGCCTGAGCCACCAGGGACGCCCATGGAATTGCTGATCGGAGGGTAACTCTAGGTCTGCTTTTTGGAGACACTGCTAAGCTGTCTTCTACAGAGGCTGCACCATCTAACATGCCTACCCGCAAAGTACAAGGGTTCCAATTTCTTCACATCCTGGCCAACTTCTGTTCTTTTGAAAACAAGAGTCTTTTCCCTCTCTGCTGGCAGCCTCACCCTCACCAGCTCATTCTGTTCTCTTTAGGACCTGATCACAAATGATGAGCCCGTTCTCACTTGCGAGGCTCCTCAGCCCAAGTGCCACAGCAGTAACTCAGGAACAAGGTGTTAAGGCAGCAGTTCTCACACTTTGCACATCAGAAGCCCCTGGAGGGCTGTTGAAACACAGGCCTTTGGGCCCCACCCCCACAGTTTCTGATTCAGTTGGTCTGGGAGCAGCCCTGGAAAACACTTTTCTAACAAATTCCCAATGGGTGCCCAAGCTACAGTCTGGAGACCAATCTGAGAACTTGGCTTTGAGATGCTGTAGGCTTTGCCCTTAGGAGGTCCCTTGTGTGGGTCTTTCCCTTCCTCATTTGCATAACAATAGCACCCCACACCACCTCAATTTAAACTCTCCCTCCCCTAAACCTCCTGAGGCTGGGTGTAGGGAGACCGAAGGACAATGATTCTTTCTCTTCCTCAGTTCTCAGACCCTCAGCCCATCTGAGCTGCTCCTTCTGGGAAGTGAGTGTACCCTGGCTGACAGCATCATAGCAATGAGGCCCTCATGTCGCCTTGGATCAGCTTTGATTGACTTTCCACTTTGGAGCTATTCTTGGTGAGAGACTGATATTTTATTCAGTGTGTGAAATGGCTGATGGGAGTTAAATGTGCTAAAAGATTGCCCTGGGAATACTGTTTCAAGGCCTGGTGTGAGGCAAAAAGAAGGAAAGCCTGACCTCTCCTTTGGGCTCTAGAACCTTCCACTGAAGCTCTATTCAAGGTAGCCAATTGCCAACTGTCTGTCCCTTTCCCCTCCTCCCAACTCTAGCATGGAGATCTTGACCAACCCTTGGCTCCTGAATTTGGCTAACAGAGCTCAACATCTCAGCTCCAGCTTGACTGCCTCCTTTGCACAACAAGTCACTTCCTTTATCTGGGCCTCAATTTCCCCACTGGTAAAATGAAAGACTCAACTACAGCAATGGTTTTCAAAGTGTGTCCCACAGAGTCCAGCATTCTGCTGAGGATCAAGCTAAGCTAAGCTAAGCTAAGTCACTTCAGTCGTGTCCGACTCTGTGCGACCCCATAGACGGCAGCCCACCAGGCTCCCCCATCCCTGGGATTCTCCAGGCAAGAACACTGGAGTGGGTTGCCATTTCCTTCTCCAGTGCATGAAAGTGAAAAGTGAAAGTGAAGTCGCTCAGTGGTGTCCGACTTCTAGCGACCCCATGGACTGCAGCCCACCAGGCTCCTCTGTCCATGGGATTTTCCAGGCAAGAGTACTGGAGTGGGGTGCCATTGCCTTCTCCGAAGGTGTCCACCAAAACTATCACCTCTGCTTCGTTACAGTGGTCTCGCTTGCCTTGAGGTCTTTGGGTTCTATCTATCTAAACACCTGTTTTTTAAAAAAGAATTTTTATTTGGCTGTGTTGGGTCTTAGTTGCGACACATGGGATTGTGGCTGTTTAGTTGTGACAAGCAGGCTTAGTTGCTCTGAGTGTCAACTGAAAAATATAGCCACAACTTTAAAGTAGAGAGTTATTTTATTTAGTGGGATGTTTAAGACTCTGAGCCCAGGAGACAGCATCTCACTCAGTAACTCAGAGAAAACTGCTCCAAGGAGGTAGGACGGGAAGTCAGACTATTTACAAGTTTGGGGCAAAGGGAGCAGGCACTCTGAACATCAAAGATCTGATATCAAGTTAAGGAATTTCGCATTCTATGTTTCGGAAGCTGCAAGCCTCTGGGCTCACTGAATTCATTCCTTTCTTGTGCACCTCAACTATCTGGGGCCAATCCTGTTTCCTTGTTCATCTTGCTTCTTGCATTTCTCAGCTCCTCAGCAATCACCGTGGGGGGGTGGCAGCATCTGCTGGATTGCAGGTTTGGGAGCCCTTATTCACATTAGGAGGCCAGAAATTGCTGATGGCTGGGACATTTCTTGTTTATTAATATGGCAGGAGATATTTTCATTTCACATGAGGCATAGAGGATCTTAGTTCCCTAACCAGGGCTCAAACCCTTGCCCCCTGCCTTGCAAGGCAGATTCTTAACCACTGGACCACCAGGAAAGTCCCCTATCTAAACATCTTGATCTCAGATGGCCTCAGCCTGCAGTGACTTGAAGCAGGATTTTCGTTCCTGGCCAGAGATTGAAGTCAGGTCAGTGAGAGCACTGAGACCCAGCAACTAGACCACGCTGACCCGTGATAAGGCCCTGAAAGCCATTCTCACAAAGAGACAGCAAGTACTGAAACAAGTAAAGTGTTTATTGGGAGGAAAAAGGGTACGTGTGAATAAACTCACACAACTCAGAGAGCGTTGTGCCCTTGTAGTAGTTTTGTTGCAGGAAGGGGGACTGTAGGGTAAGGGAGTTAGAGAAGGCGAGGTTCCGAAAAAGAATAAGACTGGCACTTTACAGGAACAGATCACCTTTAGTGAGGCAAGAAGGGGCAGCAGTCAGATCAGTGGGCTGCTGCACCAAGTCAAGAGAGTAGGTATGTATAGAAAACATATGTATGCGGAGATACATTGTTTTGAGGGGGTCTGTTTTTCCTCAAGATTATTTTTGATTAGTTTTCAACAACTGGGGTAAGGATTTCCTGAGACCGGCCGGAGACTGGCATCGGCTGGGGGCTGAATGTAATCAATCTTAATGTCCATTTCTTTCTTTAGGGGAGAAAGTTCTTTTTTCTGTGTAGAATGGTGGGGAGGACCTGGAGGGCGGCTTTAACTCCAGACTGTTTTGAGCCATGTAGCTTTCCTTCGGGGACCCCTTCCAGGGCCCGAAACTGGACTCTTGTCTAACACTCAGAAATGAATTGTCCGAAGAGGTACATGTGCTGACAGAGCAAGAGATTTTATTGGGAAAGGGCGCCCGGGCGGAGAGCAGTAGGGTAAGGGAACGCAGGAGAACTGCTCTGCCACTGGCTCACAGTCTCGGGTTTTATGGTGATGGGACTAGTTTCTAGGTTGTCTTTAGCCAATCATTCTGACTCAGAGTCCTTCCTGATGGTGCACGCCTTGCTCAACCAAGATGGATGCCAGCGAGAAGGATTCTGGGAGGTGGTTGCACATGTAGTATCTCTTTTGACCTTTCCAGAACGCTTCCGGTTGGTGGTGGCTTATTAGTTCCATGTTCCTTACCAGGACCTCCTGACCTAAAACAACTCATGAAATGGTTACTATGGTGCCTGGCCAGGGTGGGCGGTTCCAGTCATTGGGCTTGTCCCAACAGTTTGAATCACTTATATGAGGCATTTCTTCCCAGCTTTCTCTGGCCAGTTATCTTGCTTTGCCTAGTTCCGAATCAGTATTTGGTTTTTCTCAGAGGGTCCTCCCATGCGTGCACACGCATCTCTTAGCCAAGGTGGATTCTAGCAAAGAGGTCTTTGGGTAGATTGACATCACTTACTATGGGGAGACAGCGTCTCCCTTTTGACCTCTGAGGAGGCTCTCTATGCATATATAGTCGTGAAGGTCTCCTTGACCTTGAGAATAAGAAATACACGGTCTGTTATCTGGGCAGGGCTCCTGCTATTACATTATCTTCATTTTGGAGTGTCTGTTCACAGGGAGCAAACTCCAGCTGCTCAGCCTGGGGCCCGTCTATCTCCTGCCTCAATCTCACCCAGAAGACCAGATTTCTGCTGCTGTAAAGTAGCTTGAAAATCACTGGTTTAGATGACCTTAAAGATTCTCCCGATTCTGGTTTTATCTTCTACATTCTGTAATTCTTTGGTCTCTGTGTCTTTTTCAAGTCCAAACTGTGTGTCTCAGCCTTGAAATTTTCCTAGAACTTCTGAAATTCAGCACTCAGGATGTGGGTTTCTTCTGGGACGGAGGTGGGAGGAAGGCCCAGCAGGTTGGCCGCTGTTCCAGTCGGCTCATCTGTTTAGGGTGGGGTAAGGTAGGGGAGGCGGAGAAGGCAATGGCACCCCACTCCAGTATACTCTTGCCTGGAAAATCCCATGGACAGAGGGGCCTGGTAGGCTGCAGTCCATGGGGTTACTAGGAGTCGGATACGACTGAGCAACTTCACTTTCACTTTTCACTTTCATGCATTGGAGAAGGAAATGGCAACCCACTCCAGTGTTCTTGCCTGGAGAATCCCAGGGACGGGGGAGCCTGGTGGGCTGCCATCTATGGGGTCACACAGAGTTGGATAGGACTGAAGCGACTTAGCAGCAGCAGCAGGGTAGGGGAGGAGTTCTCCAGGCCCGGTGAGTAGGGCTGGGGTAGCTCGGAAGGAGGTTAGAGTGGACACCAAGAACCTATCAGGGTGTGTGTGTGTGTGTGTGTGTGTGTGTGTGTGTGTATGTGGGTGTTTTCTGCTGAGATGAAGCCATTGGCAAAGAGTAGGACCCCATTTCATGGTCCCTGTGACAGGCGCTTGTAAAACTGACCAATTCCAGGCCCAGGGATGATGAGAGTGAAGGTCAAGAGGGAGCCACCCATGAGGGTATTTTCTCGATATCAAATTGACCTCCTTCGACTGAAGTTGGTCCAGGGCAACCAGTAAGCATGATTAATGAGCTGCCATCAGGACAGAAAAACATCCATGGAATACTTCTCCAAGAGCCAGGAAGGTGGTAGGAAGAGGGTAAAATTGGCTGACTTGGAGGAGCTGAGGCCATTTCTCCTGGAGATGAGTAGGCAGGGGTTGGGGTGGGTAGATGGGGGCTATCTGTTACCAGGCTCAGGTACACATATCCTTACTCCTGGGCATGTGATGCACGGGCTTCTGGATTTACGGTGAGAAAGAGAGAGGTAGGACTCTCAATCATTTTACAGACCCTGAAGCCGTGACTGGAGGCTTCTCAGGCTGGAATATATTACGGAAGGGAGCACCTCCTGTGATTTGCCATAAATCGTGGCACCATGGCCGCTCTGGAGACACTGGAAATATTTAAAGGGAAAAGGAGGAAGGGAGTTGGATGACAGAAATGTGCATGTCATGTGCCCAGGCAAGGGAGAACCAGGCAGCTGCGGTAACAATAACACTCCTGGCTGGGACCCAGGTTCTAGCCCTGCCCTGGCATTCCCAAATTCCATGGCCATTTGGTCAAAGGCCCTTACCATGTAAAAGAAAGTGCTCTGCAGCCAGAGCTGGATTTGATTTTTTTTTTTTCCCCAATATTTATTTGGCTGCCCTGGGTCTTAGTTGCAGCTTGCAGGATCTAATTCCCTGACCAGGGATCAGACCCGGGCCCCCTGCATTGGAAAAGAGGTGTCTTAGCCACTGAACCACTAGGGAAGCCCCGTGAATCTTATTTCTACCAGTTCTCAGCTGGGTGACCCCAGGCATGTTATCTGAACTCCCAAGTCTCAGTTTCATTATCTGTAAAGTGGGAAATAATAATACAAGTGGACGTCGCTCTTGTTAGATTAGCCAAAAGCTAATCTCTCCTTTCTCCTTCAATTTTGTTTCGATGCGGGAGAACAAGATGGCAGAGGAGTAGGTGGACGTGGAGTACATCTCTCTCCACGGATACATCAGGAATACACCTTCAGACACAGAAGTGCATGCAGAACATGAGCTGAGAGTAGACAGGAGGGCCTGACCAGTGGAAAAGAATATATAGAACCACACAAAACTCGGGAGGACAAAGGAACTAGGGGGGAAAAACAGGAGTATTAGTAGGACAGGAACTACCCTTGGTGGGCGCGGGAACTGAAGCAGGGGTCCGATCCCCACATTGGGGCAATTGTCTGAGTCAGAGGAGAAACATTTAAGGCTAAGAGTGAAACAGCTGATCAGTGGCAGCCTAAATGGAATGAGGATCAGACAGTCCTTGCCACAGCCATACAGACCCCGGACAGCAACGGGGGTCTCCTGGAAGGGGCAGCGGGTCGGACCTGGAGTTTATGGATTGTGACAATCCCAGTGCGAGGGCTGCTGTTGACTGCAGAAAGACGGATCAGCAGTGTAAGCTAGGAGATCGTGGTGGGAGATGCCTGTGGAGGAAAGCCAGGCAGCCATGGAAGCAAGGCGATACTGCTGAGTCATGTGTAGGGGGTGGAGCCATCACCATAGCCTCTATCTTCCCACACACCAGCA
>NW_011491618.1:669233-670057 GCF_000754665.1 Bison bison bison | reverse complement strand
GCCTGGCGTGCTGTGATTCATGGGGTCGCAAAGAGTTGGACATGACTGAGCGACTGAACTGAACTGATTCACTTTCTGTTATTATGTATCCATTAAATTCTAGTGTAGTCCTAGGATTACTGGTGTTTTCATTCCATGAATGAACAGGATAATGGTAATGTTTTTGATGCCTAATATTTAGTAATATTGATATCTTTGCCAGTGTGACTTTCCATACTATCTAGTATCCCGATCTCAATCCCTCATCACCACATATCATCCTTACTAGCTCTAGCACCAGAGACAAGCACATGCGAAAGTTAAACATACCTGAAACGTCTTTCCTTCCCTAGGTCCCATGAGTAACTATAATGAGTCTTCAGATATAGATGGGCTACCTCTGCCTGTTTTCTGGCAGCAAGATAACGCTGAGCAAAAGACTGAACTATGAATGTCTTGAAGGTATAATACACGTTGTTGGCATATTGTTGAGTACCAGATAGTGAAGCAGATGCGTAATATTTTACATAAGGAATTAGAGAAACTAAACCACTCTCTGCTTCCTTCCTTTGACATTCTGATTTATATTTGCATCGCTGCATTTAAAATATTTTTCTAGTAGAGTGATAGTTAAATAAAATACATCCTTAAAAGTATTTAATAAAATCAGAAGGAGAACAAGATGGCAGAGGAGTAGGTGGACGTGGAGTACATCTCTCTCCACGGATACATCAGGAATACACCTTCAGACACAGAAGTGCATGCAGAACATGAGCTGAGAGTAGACAGGAGGGCCTGACCAGGGGAAAAGAATATATAGAACCACACAAAACTCGGGAGGACAA
>NW_011491618.1:661409-669133 GCF_000754665.1 Bison bison bison | reverse complement strand
TCTTCCCACACACCAGCACTGGCAGCTGAACAACAGAGAGACTGGCCCATCAAACACCAGACGCACTGAACTACAGAGTAGGATCCCACCCAGGGAGCTCCTTTAAGTGCCTGACCTGCCAAACAAGAAGGACCCCAGGCAAGGGAGCCCTCTAAGTGCCTGAACCGGCAGAGCTACAGAGAAACACTGGCCAAAGAGGCCTTCTGATCACCAGCTACGAGAGGCTCGAAAAACGAGCCATAACTCCCTGAACACTTGGCGCTGCCAGGGTCCCTGCAAGCCAAGCAGCTGCAACATCTTCATGTTCAAGTCTCATTGAGGCAGAGCTGCCACAGGCAAAAAGAAAAAAGTCTTATGTTTATGCGCATAGGGTCGCTTCGGCCCAACTCCTTGCGACCCTGCAGACTGTAGCCTGCCAGGCTTTTCTGTCAGAGAGGGGGTTCTCCAGGCAAGAATACTGGAGCATATTGACCAATACTGGTTGCCATACCCTTCTAGAGCACTGTATTTTCTGCTGCCCCAGCCACCAACCCCCCTGAGTACCTGGTGCTGCCAGAACCCCTGCGACCCAAGCAGCTGCACCACCTCCACACCTGGCCCTCATGGGGGCAAACCCAAGCCCTCCAGGGCAGCCTCAGGAGCTAAACCCCAACAGACGACCCACATATAGAGGTGGAAATAAAACCACAATTGAAACCCAGGGGGCAGTGTGGCTAAGGAAGAAGACCCAAAGCCTTCCCACCAGCTGTACAGGCGGCAGATTAAATCCACATGATCAACTAAGCAGACTGTGTCTATAGAACATACAAAAGGCCACTGAGAGCTCCCACAAAAGAAAAAGCGCTACTCTGATGGCTGTGGACATTGGAGGCAAGAACACACAGGAGTAGAACCAGATTCGAATCTGAGCTGCCCCCACAGCAGGTCCAGACATTAGTACATTGTTGGAGGGCATCCTAGGGAGCTAAGGTGGACTGTGATTCTCAGTGAGGGAAAGGACTCTGACAGCAGAGACTCAAGAAAAACATTTATTAGTCTTATGTTTTTACTTGTTCTGTAGATTCTTTTGGATTTTTTCCCCTTTTTTCCCTCCCTTTATCCCCCGCTCTGTTGTAGTTGTCGATTTTATTGGCACTAAGAAATCCAATTAAGTTTTTGAACTTTTCTTTTCCCCTCAGTCACATTTTTTATTGTTATCATAAACCTCTGCCTCTACATTGGGCTTTTGGAGTTCTGTGGAGTTTTCCTCTTTTTTTCTTTTCTCTTTTTAAATTTTTAATTTCTTAAACCTATTATTATTTTTTCTACATTTATTCCTTTGCTTTTCCTACTGTTCTTTTCCCCTTGCAGTTAATCTTTAACGTATATAAATCTTCTTTATCTACCTCTATTTAACATCTATTCTTTTCTTTCTCTTGTTTCCTCTCAACATATTTGTTAGTTTTATTTTCATTGCTTTATTCCCCAGTTGGCACGTTGCTTTAGTTTTGTTTTCCAGTTTGTGCTTTAATTAGTTTTGTTCTGGTAGATGTAGTTTTTGGTTTCCTTCGTTTGCCAGGTCAATCCATTGTACTTAATTTTTGCTGGACTGTTTTGATTTTGCTTGTGAGTGTATATGTATATGTGTATATTGTCACACTTTCTATTGTTGTTATAAACCTCTGCCTCTACATTGGGCTTTTGCAGTTCTGTGGCGTTTTCCTCCCCCCTCCCCCTTTTTTCTTTCTTCTTCCAATTTTTCCTCTTTTTAAAAATAATTTTAATTTTTAATTGTTTTAAACCAATTATATTTTTTCTACATTTATTCCTTTGTTTGCTTTTCCTGCTGTTCTTTTCCCCTTGCAGTTAATCTTTAATGTATATAAATCTTCTTCATCTACCTCTATTTAACTTTGCATATCTATTCTTTCTTTTCTTTCCTTTCCTCTCAACATATTTGTTAGTTTTGTTTTTATTGCTTTATTCCCCACTTGGCACCTTGCTTTAGTTTTGTTTTCCAGTTTGTGCTTAAGTTAGTTTTGTTCTTAATTGGTAAATATAATTTCTGATTTCCTTTGTTCACCGGATCAATCTACTGTACTTTATTTTTGTTGGACTGTTTTCCGTTTGCTCATGGGTGTATATGTGTATATTCCATTATTTTAATTATTATTTGCCTGATTTTGTAACTGCCATTTGTCTGGGATTCATCTTTGATTTCTTGTTTTTGGATATTTGTTTTACTCTCCCTTAATGCCATAACAAACCACTTACCAGAGATCAAACCCTGAGCCTTTGGAGTGGGAGCATTGACTCCAAGACCCTGGACTACCAGAGAACTAACCCTAGGGAGTATCAGATAGTGAGAACTCACACAAAGAAAACCACTTGAATACAAAACCCAGCATCACCCAACCACCAGTAGCAGCCTGTGCAGGACGCCTCATCTAACAATTTTGTTTAGATGAAACGTGATCTGGGAGGGAGGGCCCCTCCTGAAACCTCAGTGAATAAAGTACAGGTGGTCTAATTTAAGCGTGATCATGTAATTTCTTTTTGTTACTGATTAGTTTCAGGGCGCACCTGTGACCCAGCTTCAGGCAATAGGCTATAAAGGGGAGGCTCTTGGGGGACTTCTGGGAGGATATGTTTTTCTTTACATGCCAAGAAGTCATGTTCCCATCTTCCTGCCATGAATGAGGTTGAGTGCTGATGTGATGCTTGGAGCTGTGGCAGACATCCTGCAACGGTAAAGTAATAAGCCTGGGAAAGAAAGGCTAACACCCCATGGGTTGTGGGGCAGAAAGATAGGAGACTGGGTTTTTGATGAGTTTGTTGAGCTGTTGCATCAACCCTAAGATCCCTCCAGACTTTTTTTCTGATCTGGTGAAGAAATTTTATTACATAAGACATTAGCACACACCCTGTAACCTACAGTCCCAGCATTCTTTCCAATAACACAGGGATCTCAGGGTTGTTGTGAGAATCAAATAAGATAATAATATATGGGGAAACTCCAAGCCTAGGACTTGGCTCAGAGTAGGTGTTCAGTGCGTATTAGTTTCCTCCCTCTTCTGTATTTTCACGTCTTAATTTTAGACTTTTTTTTTTTTCCTTCTCTACCATCCTCTCAGGATTGTGGTAAGAAACAAATGAGATAATTGTTATTTATTGCCACAATAACGCTGTAGCAAGAGATAACCGCAAAACCTCAGTGTTATACCACAATAAACATTTCTTTAGTTCCCAAGATTGTGCCTTTGTGATGTAAACTGGCTCCTTCACAGGGCTGGTGGTTGGCTGGCTGAGGTGGGGGCAGCTGGACCACGTACCTCTTTCTGTACAGGGCAGCGCAGTTATAGCAGGAGAGGCGCTAGAGGCACGGGAGGAGGTGGAAGCACGCAGCAGTTCTCAAGCCTCCGCTTCCTTCCTGTTTCCTAACATCCCATTGACTAAAGCAAGCAGCTTCGCTGTAGCCAATACGAGGGGGTGGGGCAGAATGAGGACACCACGCCCACAACGGAGCCTATTTTGCATAACAAAGGGAAGGGGTAAAAATTGGGCCAGCTTTTTGTCTTTGTTTTCCTTTCTGGCAATTAGTCTACAACAACAATATACATGAAAGGACTTTGTAGAGGGCTCTACAGAAGACCATGATACTGAGGATGGTGATTTAGACAATGGCCAAAAAAAGAGGAATGTTATATGAAAAGTCCAGAATAGGCAAATCAAATAGAGACAAAAAATAGGTTAGTGGTTACCTAGGATTGGAAGCGTGGTCTTTGGAGGGTTGACAGCTAAGGTGTGCAGGGTTTCTTTTGGGGGTCATGAAAAGGTTCTAAAAGTTTTGGGGGGGGGGGTTGCTGCACTACTTGTGGGATCTCAGTTCTCCAGCCAGGGATTGAACCCTGGCTACGGCAGTGAAAGTTTCAAATCCTAATCACTAGACCTCCAGAGAACTCCCCCAAAATGTTCTAAACTTGATTGTGGTGATGGGCACATAACTTTGTCAACACACTGAAGGCCATTGAACCATACAGCTTAAATGGGTGAATTGTAAAGTATGTGAATTATATCTCAAGAAAGCTGTTTTAAAAGGGGGGGAAAAAGGAGGGATGATCCTGGATTATGAAGAGGAGCCAGGAATCACTAGGTGGGCTGAGTCTCCCACTTCCTGTAAAGCTACCAGGGCACCACCATGGGTAACCATTGAAAAACCAACTTGTTAAGGTTTTCTTTACCATCCTTGGAAATAGTCTCTGACTTTATATTCAATTTTGTGTGGAAAGTTAAGATTCTGTTTATAGCAAGTCACTGCCTGGCCAGCTTTAGGACAGCAAGCCCCCTAAGCCTGAAGAGGGACTGGGGCAGGGGGGTGGGATGTCTCAGGTTATGTGAGATGTGGCTTTTTATAGGCACCATGTGAAGTGTGGGGACATTAGCCCCAGGCCTGTGGAGGGCTTCCCTGGTGGCTCAAACAGTAAAGAATCCACCTGCAATGCAGGAGACCCAGGTCTGGTCCCTGAGTTGGGAAGATCTCATGAAGGGAATGACAACCCACTCCAGTATTCTTGCCTGGAGAATTCCACAGACAGAGGAGCCTGGTGGGCTATAGTCTGTGGCGTTGCAAAGAGCTGGACACGACTGAGCGACTAACACACACACACACACACACACACACACACACTGTGGAGGGTGGAAAAAATCTTTAAAACTCTTAGGGTTCCTGGCTGGATCTGAAAATGCAACCGACAAAGGCGACAACAGGAGAAAAGCACACGGATTATTTAACCTACATTTTACATGATACCTGTGCCTTCATAAGGAAGTCGTGGACTTCCCTGGTGGTCCAGTGGTTAAGAATCTGCCTTGCAATGCAGGAGACACAGTTGGATTCCTGGTCCTGGTCAGAGAAGATTCCACATGCCACAGGGCAGCTAAGCCCTTGCACCAAAACTACTGAGCCGGAGTTCTAGAGCCCGCGCTCTGCAACCAGAGAAGCCACTGCAATGAGAAGCTTGAGCACCTCAGTGAAGACTAGCTCCCACTCACCGCAACTAGGGAGAGCCCTTGCGCAGCAACAAAGACCCAGAGCAGCCAAAAATAAACGTAAAATGAAATAAATAATAATAATAATAGAAATTTAAGCCTGGGTGTTCTCATGCTAGGTTTGCTGAAGAGTGGACAGCCATATTGAAATATAATCAAAGAGTATGAACGAGAGTTGTAAACTGGGGGAAACTTAGCGAGGCCCATTTTTCCAGATTCTTCTCAGTGTCCCTCTGTATTGGAGACAAGGATGTTCCTTTCCTCTGCGTACAGAGGTATAGACCCTTCCTCTTGTGTGAGAGTCTTAGGACCTGATTCAGGGGAGAAGGACAGGGGAAGATTGGAGAGCTTTGCCTGCTTCTGACATTTTCTCAAGCTCTTTTAATATTCGATATGCCAAGGTGCCATATTTTGGAGCAAAGTCCTGGACCCATCACCTGCCACCCCAGCTGAAAGGGGCATTAAGGGCTTCTGTTCTGTTGTGTTTTGAGGGGCAGAATGTGTGGAAAGAGGACAGGCTAGACCATGAGAGTGGACCTATGGGGGCTGTACCTATAGGGAAAGATGAAAGGCACTGGGTTATGAGCTGGAGAAGGTGAGCTCAAAAGGAGCCTTAGGACTTCCCTGGCTGTCCAGTGGTTGAGACTGCACACTCCCAATGCAGGGGGCATCGGTTCAATCCTTGGTCAGGGAACTAGGATCCCAAATACTACATGGTACGGCCAAATAAAAAAAGGGGGTGGCAACTCAATACTGTCTTCAGGAAACAAGGGGCCATGTCCAAAGGCTGCTCTTCATTAAGTCCTTGAACTTGAATCCTTGGGAAGCAAAGCTGTTTTCAAGGACACTGGCAGCTGCCTGCCACATGCCAGTAAGTGCGTGGTTTCCTGGTTCAGGCTGATGTGAGCTCCCCCTTTTCTTTAGAACATCTCGCTCTACACCTTTTGGCTGCCCAACTGCCACCTGCCCTTCAGGTCTTGAGGAAAACAAGACATTTTCTTCCTCAGAAGGCCTCCCTCGTGCTCTGGGTGCCCCTGTGAGCATTGGTGGCACCCTCCAACTGAATGCTTACCATGGTGAATTGCATTGTTTTCATTTTAGACTGTAGGTTTCCTGTTCTGATAATCCCAGAGCCCTGACATCTGGCATAACACCTGGCCAGAGAGGGGAGACAGGGAGGAAGGGAGGAGGAAAGAAGAGAGAAGGGAAAGGGAAGGAGGGAGAGAGGGCAGGAAGGATCCCACTGAACCCTACTGAAGGGATGGTGAACCTGGCACATGGTGCCCATTTCTGGGGCAGGCAATGACCACCTGGAGTGCTGACCAAACCCTGGCATTGCCTTGGTCCCCTCAGCCCCAACACTGTGGCTTGCAAACATCTTGGATCTGCTGGGATAACCCAGGGGAACTGGGAGCCATGGGCATGTCTGGACCCAGAGCCTATTACACTGGTTATAGTCACATAAAATAATGAAAAATGTGTCATGGGTTGGGGTCTCCAGAAACAGAGGTTGGAACAGGTTTTACTGGGGATCAACAGTGGGGGGAGGGCTTCTGTCATAGCTCAGTTGATAAAGAATCTGCCTGCAATGCAAAAGACCCTGGTTTGATTCCTGGGTCAGGAAGATCCACTGGAGAAGGGATAAGCTACCCACTCCAGTATTCCTGGGCTTTCCTTGTGGCTCAGCTGGTAAAGAATCTCCCTGCTATGTGGGAGACCTGGGTTCAATCCCTGGGTTGGGAACACCCCCTGGAGAAGGGAAAGGCTACCCACTCCAGCATTCCAGCCTGGAGAATTCCATGGACTATAGTCCATGGGGTTGAAAAGAGTCAGACATGACTTTCACTTCAGTTCAACAGTGGAGGGAAGGAGAAGCAGCGGGGCTGGACAGAGGGAGCAGTGGAACTGTGAGTCCCAACTAAAGCTCAGCCAACCCTGGGAATGGGGGGTTTAGGAGCAAATAGCATGCCCTGCACACCATGAAACCTTTATTCCCTCTTGCTCAGCCACCCAACGATGGCTGCTCTGGGAGGGCTTGACCTGGCAAAGTGGCTCTCTGTAACTGAGGCTGTGTGCTGACCCTGCACAGCCCCTCCCTCCTAGCCCCCTGAATCTTGGTGGCAAACCCCTTCTCGAAAGGGGATGTGGGCAGCACGTCTCTGTGTCCCCCGCAGTGAGACAATCGCTGAGGCTACCATTCATTGAGCCATTCTGCCAAGCTGTACAATTATCACCCTTTACAGGTGAGGACAGTGAGGCTCAGAGAGGTAAAGTCATTTGCCTGAGGTCACACAGCTATGTCAGAGAGTTGGGTAGTTGGGCAACTGGACAGGTTGACTTCAGAACTCCCACTTTTAATCAGTGACTGCTGCGGCGAGGGGCGTAGTTTTACAGGGATCAAGTGGATACTTTTTCACCCTATTCTATTATGCTAAGTAGCTTCAGTCATATCTGACTTTCGCAACCCCATAGACTGTAGCCTCCTTGGAAGGAAAGTTATGTCCAATCTAGATAGCATATTCAAAAGCAGAGACATTACTTTGCCAACAAAGGTCTGTCTAGTCAAGGCTATGGTTTTTCCTGTGGTCATGTATGGATGTGAGAGTTGGACTGTGAAGAAGGCTGAGCGCCGAAGAATTGATGCTTTTGAACTGTGGTGTTGGTGAAGACTCTTGAGAGTCCCTTGGACTGCAAGG
>NW_011491618.1:651182-661309 GCF_000754665.1 Bison bison bison | reverse complement strand
CAGGATCAGCCCTGGGATTTCTTTGGAAGAAATGATGCTAAAGCTGAAACTCCAGTACTTTGGCCACCTCATGTGAAGAGTTGACTCATTGGAGAAGACTCTGATGCTGGGAGGGATTGGGGGCAGGAGGAGAAGGGGATGACAGAGGTTGAGATGGCTGCATGACATCACTGACTCGATGGACATGAATTTGAGTGAACTCTGGGAGTTGGTGATGGACAGGGAGGCCTGGCATGCTGTGATTCATGGGGTCGCAAAGAGTCGGACACGACTGAGCGACTGAACTGAACTGAACTGAGACTGTAGCCCACCAGGCTCTTCTGTGCATGGGATTCTCCAGGCAACAATGCTGGAATGGGTTGCCATTTTCTCCTGCAGGGAATCTGATGGAACCTGCCTCTTGTGTCTCCTGCATTGGCAGGCAGGTTCTTTACCACTAACGTCAACTTCATAGAGAGTCCTTAAAATAGAAAAACTCTTATGAATATATATGGGAGGGGGTGGTGGTCACAAGGAAGCCCTTCACCCTTTTGCCTGACTGTATGCTTCTCACTGTCCCCAGCGGGAAGGGAAGAAACTTGGTGGGTGCCCTTCCCCCATCACTGTCATCCATTGATCCCATTGAGAGAAGGGACCCCTTCCAGTACAGCTTCCTCTCCAAACCCCATCCCGCCCACTGAGCTGAGGCTTGGGAAGCACATTCAGTGGAGAAAAACCCTGTGGTGCAAAATGTGGAAAGAAATTGCCTTGCTGAGAGAATTGCTCACATTTTCATGAATTTACAGATGGGGATACTGGGGGCTCTGGAGGGAGGCGGGCTGGGGGCCAAGGCACCTTTCTTTGTCTGGGCCCCATGAGATGTGTGGGTGTGAAGCAGTGTTGCCTGAGAACCGCTGCCCCAAACCAACAGCATCATTTTTTTTTTTTTGCCACTTTATTGTTTTTAGTTGAATGATAATTGTTTTACAGAATTTTGTGGTTTGGAAACCAGAGCCCAGGGAGAATAAACAAGTTGTCCAAATCCACACCATCAGTCTGAGTAGGCGGCCTCATCCCAGATGATGGAATAGCATCAGGATCTGGTCTTCTGACTCTAGTCAGCCCTCTGTTCATGACCCGGGGTGCCTCTCAGGGCTGGAAAGAGGGCACCTGCTATCTGGCGTCTTTCTCTGGTAACTGCTATGGTTTAGATGGCCCATCTATGAACTAAGTTGAAGATGTGAGTGGTCCCCAGCATTTTTGGCACCAGGGACCAGTTTTGTGGAAGACAATCTTTCCATGGAGCAGGGGCTTAGGAGGATGGTTTGGGGATGATTTAAACTCATTACGTTTATTGTTCACTCTATTTCTATTATTACATCAGCTCCACCTCAGATCATCAGGCATTAGATCCCAGAAGTTGGGGGCTCCTGATGTAGGGGACATCCTGAGGTCTCTATAGGGGAGCAGAGTTTTGAGCTTACCTGTTTGGGGACACAGCATAAGCAACGGTTGTAAATGTAGGCTTTAGAGGGAAACAGAACTCCACTGACCAGCTGTGTGACGTCAAGCAAGTTACTTTACCTCTCTGAGACACACTTCCTTTATTTATAGGGTGGGGACAAAAATACCTTCCTGGTGAGACTGTTGTAGAATTAGAAGAGATTAGGCATGTAAATGTTTCACCTTATTCCTGGCACAGAACCAGTGCTCATCAACAGGCACTATTACAATATTCTTTTCTCATCTTGTGAGCCTTCCATAGAATCGTGTGGGTGGTATTCTTGGCAAAGCAAGAGGCAAGCACCCGATTGGAAGAGAGAGGGCATTTCAGCCATGGTGAACGGGTGAGGAAAGGAGTGATTGAGGTGGGAGTGATTGAGCTGTGATGGGATCTGGCTCTGAGGACCATACAGATGTCATCGGCCCTGCCGGTCTCCAGTCTCTGCCTCCTAGAACCTCTTCCCCATCCCAGCTCCCAAGCTCTGTTCCACTGCAGGTGGCGTTCTCGCAGCATCCTGTTGCTTGCGTGAGGGCAGGTGTACTGTTTACATTGGTAACGCACTAGGTGCCTAGTCCCCTGCATGGACACAGTAGGTACAGCTAGTCAGGCTGAAAAGAATGTGTCATCTTCTTTTTAAGTCTTTATTGAATTTGTTACAATATTGCTTCTGTTTTATGGTTTGTTTGGGGTTCTTTTGGCCTGGAGGCATGTGGGATCTTAGCTTGCCCACCAGGGACTGAACCACACCCCTTGCCCTGGAAGGCAAAGTCTTAACTATTGGACGGTCAGAAAGTGACTGATAACCATCAGAGACGCAGTGAGGGCCATGGCGAGAAGGCTAAAGAGCTTCCATCCAATGCCTTAGGAAACAAGAAGCCGTGGTTGACCAAGCTGGGACTTGTACATAGGAGCCCCTTGGGGGATCCTGGGGACCCTGTGCTGCTCAGTTCCTCAGGCCAGCTGCTCTGGGTGGAGTGGTGTCTCGGTCCTGGCTTGGGCTGGGAGCATCCTTTGCCCATCAGGGTCACACCCTTCCACATGTGTTGAATGCAACCACCCCTCCCCCAGAACTTGCAATCTGTGCCCTCGCCCACTGCCAAGCCTGGGCCCGGGGTGTCTGAGCCCGTGGCAGCCACCCTGCCTGACAGTGCTGGGCAGCCTGCCCACAGCCCTGGGAGGAGGGCAGAGGAGGAGGGGACAGGCTAGGGAGAGGCAAGGGGTCCTCTGTGTCCTCACAGACAAGTCTCAGCAATGGGAGAGCCAGTGGATCTGGAAGGGAGCCAGCTACAGGCGATTTGGGTCCACCAAAGCCAAAGTGATCATAGCTGTATTTAGAATCCTGATGTCGCCCTTTGCATCTGTAAAGTATAATTGTGTTGACAAAATGCTTTCTCCTTTAGGCTTCTCAAGTCATGTCTTAGCCTCTCTACTTATATTATGGGGGCTCGGAGATGTTTTTCCAGGTGCGCCCCTGGGAAAGAAGTGTTGGCTTTTCAGCTGATGCTGATGACCCCTAACCTCCCCCTGCTTGACTTTCCCCATCCGAATAAAGGGGGCAGAAGGACCCCCTGCCCTGGGTCTCCTGTGCTCCACCCCCTGGGGTTGGGGTGTCATAGGGGCAGTAGAGGAAACACACTGTGATTCTCCCCCAAAGCCGCAGATCCAGTCTGGGGGTGAGCCTCTTTCTTGGGAGTTCCTGGGCTTGTCCTCCCCAAGGGACCCCTCCCCAGGTGAGTGTCCATCCCATCTCTAGCCCCCTCAGGGCGGAGGGGAAATCCATCTGGAGACAGAGAGCATAGGATTGATGCGCTGTTTTTGGTTCCGTGGGAGAAGTCACAGCAGGGGTTGTAATTTCTCTGCAATTCCTCTCCTCAATGAAACATCTGTTGGCATGCTTTGAGGAGATGCTCATCTGAGCAGACAGGGCCTGTGTCTGGAGCCATCCTGGAGGGCGTGCCTGAGCCTCATGGCCCCTTCCGCCTTCCAGAGGCACTTGACTTTGCTCTGCATCAGGGGAGCCCTTCAGGGGCCTGTGTCTTTCTCTCCCTCCCTCTCTGGCTGATTCACACGCAGCCTCCAGCCCTTTCCATTCTGAATGGCACCTGCCTGTGTCTTGGTCATGGGCCTCCTTGGTGGCTCAGCTGAAGAGAATCTGCCTGGAATTCAGGAGCCTCAGGAGATCCGGGTTCAATCCCTAAATCGGGAAGATCCCCTGGAGGGGGGCATGGCAACCCACTCCAGTATTCTTGCCTGGAGAATCCCGTGGACAGAGGAGCCTAGCTGCCTACAGTCCAAGGAGGAGCAAAGAGTTGGACAAAACTGAAATGACTTAGCATGCTTGTCTTGGTCACAAGACATGGTCTGAGCCGGGGGGAGGGTGGAGGTCTCCTTGATGCCACCCTGACCTTCCCTCAATCCCCACTCTGACCCTGAGTCAGCCCTAGCTGTCTGGAGATCCACAGATCACAGGGATACCCTGTGCCCTCAGGTAGCTGGCTGCCCTGGGTGGGAGGGGAAACTCCAAGCCTGACCCAGGATGCTGGGGCTAATGGTGCAATGCACAGAGGGCTTCAGGGTTCAGAAAGGGAAACCCTCATCTCTCGTGGGGAGTGATTGGCAGACCTGGAACTCCAGGCTGGTCAAATATAGAGACAGTGACATTTGGGAGGAAAAAAAAAGTTTTAGATTTTGTAATGAAAAATGTTGCTACATTTACCTGATGACAGGACATGCCTCCTACACAGTGAGACACCTGATAGGAAGAATGGTTATTTAAAATAGGAAATTTCCAGGTGCATACTTAACAATAATCTGTTCCCCACCCCCGAGCCATACTTGGCACTACCAAGCGGATCTTTGTCCTTGCCTTGGGCATCGTGGTAGCCAGTTATGGTTCTGGTGGTGGAGAGGACACCAGAGAGCTGGTGCTGCTTGAGCTGAGTCCTGGAGGCTAGCTGGGGAACCTGGCTAGGATGGTGGGGGAGGGGAGGGTGCCCAGGTGGGGGATGAAGGCATGAAAGGGCACACTATTCATAAGATAAACATGGTTTATCTGGGCAAGGGCTTAAAGGAGAGAGGGCAAGAGATGGTCCTTAAATTGTGTTCTCAGGTGCTTGGTCGTATCCGACTGTTTGTGACTCCATGGACTGTAGGCCTCCAGGCTCCTCTCTCCACGGGATCTCCCAGGCAAGAAAACTAGAGTGAGTTGCCATTTCCTCCTCCAGGGGTTCTTCCTGACCCAAAGATCAAATCTGCATCTCCTGCACTGGCAGGTGGATTCTTTACCACTGAGCCACCTGGTAGATGGGGCTAAATCCTGAGGGCCTTGAATGTCATGCTAGGGAGGTCACAGCACCCCACCTTCAGGCTTTTGCTCATCCTAGACTATGAGACCTCAAGGAGCAGGACCAGATGGGATTAGATGAGTAAAGTACCCAGGGAGCAAAATTTCAGGAGGCACTTGTGCTTAGAGTCATAAGAAAGTGGGGCTGGCCCTGAGAGTGATTAACTTCTTATTTTGCCTTCTTGCTATCTGCCTCTCTCCCCCTAGACCTGGCCCTGCTCAAGAAGAGAGGTCACAGCCAGTAAACCTTTGTATCCTGAGGACATAAAACAGTGCCCAACCTATCAAAAGCAGTGTCCAACCTTCATAGGTCAATCAGTCATGTCCGACTCTTTGCGACCCCGTGGACTGCAGCACATCAGGCTTCCCTGTCTTCACTATTTCCTGGAGTTTGCTCAAACTCATGCCCATTGAGTTGGTGATACCATTCAACCATCTCATCCTCTGCAGTCCCCTTCTCCTCCTGCCCTCAATCTTTCCCAGCATCAGCATCTTTTTCAGTGAGCCAGATCTTTGCATCAGGTGGCCAAAGTATTGGAGCTTCAGCGTCAGCATCAGCCATCGTGGGGGCACAATCAAACCTCTGAACCTTCCCTGAGCAGGCTTCTTCCCCCTTCCTTTCTACTTTTCATAGGGCCAGAGAAGGTTCTGGAGGCAGTGGCTCCAAACTGCCCCTCCACAGTACCACCCTCTTATCCAGCCTGCTTCCCTTGCTCAGTGCCTTGGATCACTCTCAGCTGGCTGCGGCTCATGCTGTTATGAAGGGTTCAGAGGACTTCAGATATACCCACCCCTCTCTGCCCTTCTTGGTTTGTTTTTGGCCGAAACTTGCGGCAGACAGAACTTCCCAGGCCGGAGATCAAACCCGTACCCCTGCTGGCAGTGGTATCGTAGTCTTAACCTGACTGACAGCACTCCTCTCCAAGTGTGGAACTCTTGGCTGAGAAAGGATGTTCTCAGGCTGTTGAACATTTCTGGGTTGTTGACACTGGAGGATGATTAATGATGCTACTTAGGAAGAGTGAGACATTCACATTTCTGTCCAGTGGAGAATCTATTTCTATCAGAGCTACTCTTGCTGCCCAAGGAAGCCGGCCAGTCCCCCCGTGATGACTTACTGCTGAAGGAAGAACAGGCACAGGGCACCGTGTGGGCATCAGGAACGGGGCCACTGCCTCGGCATCCACCAGGAGCTGGTGTCTTGCAGACTCTATCTCAGAGGGCACCAACCTCTCAGGAACATTGTTGCTAAAGAATCTGTCACTCAGGTGAACTCTGAGCAGCTGCAAACAGAAGGTGAGAATGTCTGCAAATAGCAACAAAGGGCTGGAGACATGCTGAACCCCAAATTTCCTGTGTGGTGAAAGCGACTTGGGGGCCCCAGAGGAGTTCCGAGGTCTGCAAACTGAACAGCAAATTCTACTTCAGTCAAAGAAAGTACTGGAGTATACTGTCAGCCAATCCTGACCAGAGGTTTCTTATGAGCCGCTCTGGTTATTAATTATGCTTGAGTTGGAAGGCAGTGTAGAGTACTGGTCATGAGATCTGCCTCTTTTTGTTCTTTTTAAAAAATATTTATTTTTATTTCACTGCACGGGGTCTTAGTTGTAGTGCACAGGATCTTTTTAAAATTGTGGCATGCAGGATTTTTATCTGTGGCATGTAGGATCTAGTTCCCTGACCAGGGATTGAACCCGGGCTCCCTGCATTGAGAGCTCAGAGCATCAGACCCCTAGGGAAGTCCCGTGCTCTGCCATTTTCTAGCTGTCACCCTCAAACACATGTCTTAACCTTGTTTGGAACTTAGTTTCCTCAAAGTGGAGACAATAAGTGTATCTACCCCACCCCATCATGTTGTGATGATTAAATAAGCCTGTAGAAGAGGGCCTGGCACAGAGCAGATGCTGTTACAGATATCAGTCTGTGGTTGGTCTCTTCATTTTCATAATGGCATCCCTTGAATGGTAGAAGTTTAAGACATTTTATATAGTTCAATTTATCAATTTTTTTCTTTTATGCTAGGTCTTTTTTGTGTGTGTGCCTTGGACCCAGAATTTGAAGCCAGATCTGTGGGCATCAATGTCCTTCTTATTATTACATTCAGTGTAGTGTTTCCTCAAAAATCTATCCTCAGACCAGTGTCATGTTGGCACCACCAGAATCACCCTGGGAGTGTGATAAAAATAAGTCCTGGGTCCTCACTGAGGGATGCTGCCTCAATGGGCTGCGGTAGACCTGGCAATCTGTATTTTCAACAGCTCTCCAGGTGACTAGGTGGTCAGCCAGGTGTGAAATGGACTTAAATCGGGGCCCCTGGCATCCTTGAGTCTTCACGATGACTACTTCCTGGCTTCTCTCTGGGTCCTGAGAAGAGCTGCTGATGGTGATGTTTCCTGATCTCTTCCTTACTGTGTCCCTGCCTGTTCCTTCCTAGTTCCGAGGCATGGTATTCAACATTCAGCAGATGATCAAAGCATGCTTTTGAACTAACCAGCCTAGTCTCCACCAGTCACGGGGAGAGGCAACCCCACTTGATGACTGACTAAGTGGAACCAAGCAGAAATTGTGTAATTACTGACCTTGGTGTGAAGTGTTCCTGTGCAGCCCCTTCCCGAGCTGTGGGTGGCCACTTAAAAAGCCAGTTTCCTCCACCTCCAGCCCAATCAGGGGGTTCCCCACCTGGAGAGGCTGTTATTGTAAAGTAGCTCCAAGACCAGCTCATTGGAGTGGAGAGGGACACTTCTCCAAGTGAACAGCTGTGCCAGCCTCCAAATAAAAGAAAACTGTATTCATCTGCAGCAGGAGGTGGGGAAATGGAGTGGGTTTTGGTTTAAAGCAAAACAAGCCTGTAGAGGTTTTAGCAATTTTTCTCTGACGTGTCAGATTGTGCGCTCCTCCCCCCACGCAGATTGGGCACCAGAGAAGGAAACTAGAATCTGCTGAACCCTTTCTACGAACCAGGGATTCATATTTTAAATTCTTCCAAAAACCCATATGGTTGATATTATCATTTTTATTTTTGTTGTTGTTCAGTCGCTAAGTCGTGTCTGGCCCTTTTGTGACCCCGTGGGACTATAGCCCCCCGGGCTCCTCTGTCCATGGAATTTCTCAGGGAAGAATACTGGAGTGGGTTGTCATTTCCTTCTCCAGGGGATCTTCTCGACCCAGGGATCAAACCCACCTCTCCTGCATTGGCAGGTGGGTTCTTTACCACTGAACCACAAGGGAAGCCATTCTTATTTTACAGATGGGGAAACTAAGGCTCAGAGAGGCTCTAGAACAGCCAGGAAATGCTGGAACCAGGAGTTAGAATGTAACTGAACCCACTGTAAAAAGAGACCTCAGCATACAGTGGCTTTAAGAATGGTGATATTCTTTCTTTCTCATGCAACAGCTTAATGTTAGTGGGAAAGCTGTCCTCCAGGTAGCCACTCATGGGTCAAGGATCCCACCTGTGATTTCATAGATCCAGCCAGCTGGAGTTGGCAAATCGTTTTCTTTAAAAAGGTAGATAATGAACATTTTGGACTGTGCAAGGCATATGGAGTCTGTCCTTACTACTTAACTCTGTTTTATATATATACATACATATATTATATTATATGATATTATACTCAACTACTCTGTTATACTACTCAACTCTGATATATATCTGATATACATATATACATGTATCATGAGAACAGCCACAGACAATATGTGAATTAATGGGTATAGCTGTGTTTCAATAAAACTTTATTAAAAATCAGGCCTCGGGGTGCATTTGGCCCAAGGGCCTTAGTTTGCTGACCTCTGCCCTAGAATAGGGGCTTCCCAGGTGCTGCTAGTGGTAATAAAACCCTGCTGCCAATGCAGGTGATGTAAGAGATTCAGGTTTGATCCCTTGGTTGGGAAGATCCCCTGGAGGAGAGCATGGCAACCCACTCCAGGATTCTTGCCTGGGAAATAACATGGACAGAGGAGTCTTGCAGGCTGTAGTCCATGGGGCCACAGAGAGTCGAACTTGACTGAACGACTGAGCATGCACAGACACGCCAGCATAGACGTTTTCTCAAAATGTAGTCCCAGGGACCCAGCAGCATCTGGAAACTTGTTAGAAATGCAGCATTTTTTAAAAAGCTGCTTCTTTTTTAATAATTTTATTTGTTTATTCCTGGTTAGGCCCGGTTGCTGCATGCATGGGTTTCCTTTCTCCAGTTGTGAGCGGGGGGCTGTCATCCTTGTAGTCTGCGGGCTTCTCACTGAAGTGGCTTCTCTTGTTGCAGGGCACGGGCTGTCGAGCTCAGCCTCAGTAGTTGCGGCACCTGGGCTTAGTTGCTCCGCGGCACATGGGAACCTCCTGGACCAGGGATCAAACCCATGTTTCCTGCATTGGCAGGCAGGTTCTTCACCACTAAGCCATCAAGGAAGCCCAGAAATGCAGTTTCTTAAGCCAGTCCCTAGACCTACCGAATTAGAAACTTTGGGGGTAGTGCCCAGTGGTCTACATTTTAACAAGCCCTCTAGGTGATTTTTATATGTCTTGAACTGTAAGAACCTCTGTTCCGGAGTTCGGACTCCCAGCCCCGGCTCCAAGGGAGCATCATCTGGGGAGCTTTCAAAATTTTCATTGCCCAGGTACATCCCAGGGCAGTTACATTAGACCTTGTGGATTGGGGCCCAGGCATCAGCATTTTTTTCTTTTTAATTTTTATTGTAGTTGCTTTCAGTTCAGCTCAGTCGCTCAGTCGTGTCCGACTCTTTGTGACCCCATGAATCGCAGCACGCCAGGCCTCCCTGTCCATCACCAACTCCTGGACTCACGTCCATCGAGTCAGTGATGCCATCCAGCCATCTCATCCTCTGTCATCCCCTTCTCCTCCTGCCCCCAGTCGCTCCCAGCATCAGAGTCTTTTCCAATGAGTCAACTCTTCGCATGAGCTGGCCGAAGTACTGGAGTTTCAGCTTTAGCATCATTCCTTCCAAAGAAATCCCAGGGCTGATCTCCTTCAGAATGGACTGGTTGGATCTCCTTGCAGTCCAAGGGACTCTCAAGAGTCTTCTCCAACACCACAGTTTAAAAGCATCAATTCTTCAGCACTCAGCCTTCTTTACAGTCCCAACTCTCACATCCATTAGTTTCTACTGTACAGCAAAGTGAATCAGCTATACAAATACATATATCCCCTCTTTTTTGGATTTCTTTCCCATTCAGGGCATCACAGAGCATTGCGTAGTGTTCCCTGTGCCACACAATAGGTTTTCATTAGTTATCTATTTTATACTTAGTCAGGCATCAGTATTTTAAAAAATATTTATTTT
>NW_011491618.1:648963-651082 GCF_000754665.1 Bison bison bison | reverse complement strand
ATTTCACTGCATCAGGTCTTAGTTGAGGCACATGGGATCTTTGTTGCAATGCTCAGATTTGCAGGCTTAGTTGTTTTGGGACATGTAGGATCTTAGTTCCTGGACCAGGGATTGAACTAGTGTCTCCTGCATTGCAAGGTGGACTCTTAACCACTGGACCACCGGGGAAGGTCTGGTACTAGCACTTTTAAAGCTCTCCGGCCGAGGCTAAGGTGCAGCCAGCATGGAGAAGTGCTGTTACCATCTGCATGGTCACTGGCTTGCCACCTGGTCTGCTACCGCACCTGCCTTGCTCCAGGGAGGTGCCCTGTGCTCCCTGAGGTCTGGGTTTCAGCCTCTTCCTTTGTCCTACCTCCCAAGGCCCCTCCTGGGGACTCTGTATGGAGTTTCATGGTATGGGAGGACCTTGGTTCAGACTTGTCAAACTAATTCATCTCTGGCAGGAGTGGGGCAGCAGGAGGAGGGGATGAATTCGTGGGGAACGGAAAGCAACCGGAAGAGGAGGGAGGTGACCGCAGGAGGAGGACTTGGACGTGGAAGCACCAGCACAGTGGCCTCTCGCTGGGGCTTGGGGGAAGCCACTTCCCTTCCCCACCCCTGCTCTAGGGTGACAAAGAACAGTTCTATGTGCCCCCAAGCCTTCCTCTGTATGGAGAGCACGTGCATGGCGCTTCCTGTGTGCCTGTACTCCGACTGCTTTACATGGATCCTCACAGTAACCATCTCCGGTAGGAGTTATCGCTACCCCCATTTTATAGGTGGCGAGACTGAGTCTTTAAGAGGTGAAGTGATCCACACAAGATTACATAGGTAGTAAGCAGTACAGCTGGGATTCAACCCAGGAAGTCTAGTTCCAGAGCTGAGCTGCTGGCTGCTATGCTCTGTTACCTCTCTTCAGAATAGCCACAATGATACTATTCTTCCCATTTCATAGATGAAGAAACTGAGGCCATAAAACTGGCTCAATGTCATGGAGCCAGGAGGTGATAGAGGTAGGATTCAGGTCTCTCTGCCACTAAAGCCTTTGGATTAGCCAGTTTACTCCACAGGCAGGGGTGGGTTCCCTCCCATCTTCCCTTCATCTGCCCACCCTGCATATTCTGGTTTTGCACGTGTGTGGCTGACTCACGGGGGAGAGGCGAGCCCATCCTCTGGAGTGAGGAGGCAGATTTTATTTCAGTTCAGAGCATTCTTGGGTTGATGCTGGGAGAGCTGCCAAACCCAGCTGACAGATTTCCCCCTGCCAGAGCTGCTGAGTGGGTGGGCAGCCCCCAGGAGCCCCAGGGGCCTCATGACACCAAGTCCCCAGATGAGTTTCAGCACTCAAGGGAAAGACGAGCATGCCTGTTTCATCTGCCTTCACTACAGTCTCTTCCCCCGAGGGAGTGTACTGGTTCCAGTTGCCAAAACCCCTCTCTCACTTCCTCTCTGCTCTGGTCCAGAGCTGAAAAGAACCTCAAAAAACCATTTCTTCCAGGTTTGCCTCTAGGCAACTGACATAATCCTGGTGATTCCCATTTCACAGATTCCGTCACTGAAGCTAGCTGTGCCTCCTAATTGGATTGTCCTCTTTACATCAGTGCTATAATTTCCCAAAGGGTAGCACTTGGGACTTCCCTGGTGGTCCAATGGCTAAGACTCCGCACTCGCAATGCAGGGGACTGGGATTCAATTCCTGGTCAGGGAACTAGATCCCGCATGCAGCAACTAAGAGTTCACATTCCACAGCTAAAGATCCTGCATGCCACAGCGGAGATCTTGTGTGCCACAACTAAGCCCTGGTGCAGCTAAATGAGTCACTCGGCGCGCTTGTCAACTCTCTGGATCACTAGTCCTCTGCTCTGAAAATCCTGAAACAGGAAGTTAGAGCTGGGACCCGGGTGGTTCTCATTATCAAGAATGATGGCAAAGAGAGACCCCTATAGAGTACAAGGATTCTCCTTCCTTTCAGGTGCAAAATGCTGACTGGCTGCCTCAGCTATGCAAATTGTAATAACTGCACTCTGGAACTTGGATGAGTTTCCTGAGCTTTGCTACTCATGTAGCAACATTTTCCCTCCCAGTCCCACTCAGGAAATCAGGAAGAAGCAGGGAAGGATGGTGGGGTGGGGTCTCTACC
>NW_011491618.1:611909-648816 GCF_000754665.1 Bison bison bison | reverse complement strand
TGCTGAGGACAATCAGAGACTTTCCAGGAGGAAGCCAGGACTAAAGAGCGGTCTGTTGTCTGCCTTTGGCCATGTTTTCCCACTACCTCCATGATCTTGGTGACGTTGGGCAAGTGCCTCCCTATTTTTTTTTAGTTATTTATTTATTTGTTTGGTTGCACTGGGTCTTCCTAGCTGCTCACCGGCTTTCTCTAGTTGCTGCAAGTGGGGCTACTCTTCGTTGCGGTGAGCAAGCTTCTCGTTGCGGTGGCTTCTCTTGTTGTGGAGAACAGGTTCTAGGGGCCGAGGCTTCAGTAGTTGCAGCACTTGGGCTCAGTAGTTGTGGCTTGAGGGCTATAGAGTGTGGACTCAGCTGTGGGACACAGGCTTAGTTCCTCCACGGCATGTGGAATCTTCCCGGAGCAGGGACCGAACCTGTGTTCCTTGCATTGGCAGGTGGATTCTTATCCATGGACCACCAGGAAAGTCCAAGTGCCTGCCTTTCTGAGGGCTTTGCACAGAATTTGAGCAGGCAGGCCCCTAGCACATCCAGGAGAAGATTTAAGCTAGTGATCCCTGGCTCTCAATGCTTTGATATAAGGTGTGTGAGCGTGGCTCCCACAGTCTTTGCTCTAGAAGATGCTCTGGAGGAGGGTGACCCTGTGGGCTGGAGACCAAGTGAGCTAAGGATGAGGTTGTGGCCCCTTGGTTTTGGGGGCCCCTGTGCAAACGTGCAGAAAGCTGGGCAGCACTCTACCCACCCCATGAATGCCCCTGCTGGACACACAGACACACACAGCCAGGCCTGTTTACAATTACGCTGTCATCATGCCCTGCCCTTGGCCTAGCTCCTCTGGTCATCTTCACCCACACAGAAGTCCACAGCAGACACTTGTTCAAGAAACACGTGAGACCTCCCTGGTGGTACAGTGGATGGGAGTCAGCCTGCTAATGCAGGGAACTTGGGTTTGATCCCTGGGCCGGGAAGATCCCATATGCCTCAGAGCAGCTAAGCCCGTGAGCCACAGTGACTGAAACCCACACTCTAGAGCCCACGCTCTGCAACAAGAGAAGCCGCTGCAGTGAGAAGCCCATGCACCACAACGAAGAGTAGCCCCTGCTCGCCACAACTAGAGAAAGCCTGTGTGGCAACAAGGATCCAGCATAGTAAAAAAAAAAAGTATATATATATATATATATAAAGAAACATGTTCTTGGGGTGATGAACCTTGGGGCCATCCCATCACCTGGAGCCTCAGCTGTGAGGTGCTCACCACTTACAAGGACTTGGCGGATACAGCGGCCAAGGGGCAAACCCAGCCCCCAGGGGCGGTGCTTTCCCCAGGAGTCAGATGAAGAAGCACACGCGTCTGGAGCAGACTTAGGAAGTTGACAGCTTAGCAGAAGTTCCCATCATTCTCCTGGGGCCTTGGCCATCACCCTCGGCATCTGCCCTTTTTTTAAAAAAAATATTTATTTATTTGGCTGCCTGGGGTCTTAGTTGTGGCATGCAGGACCTTCCTTGCATCACTGGCATCTTTCGTTGCGGCACACAGATTTTCTAGCTGCATGGACTCTCCAGTTGTGGGATGTGGGTTTCAGTAGTTGCAGTGCAAGGGCTTCAGTTGCTCCAAGGCCTGTGGGATCTTAGTTCCCCAACCTGGGATCGAGCCTGTGTCCACTGCACTGCGGATTCTTAAGCACTGAACCACCAGGGAAGTCCCAGGATGTGACTTCTTTCTTCCACACTTCCTTCTGCAGGCCAGGACAGATACCACTCCAGGACCCATTCTCCACAGCTCCATTCAGGCCTTTGTGGGACCCTCCTCAGCCACATCTCTCGGATCCACAGCTTCCATCTTGGCCATGACCCCAGGCCCTACCTCTGTGCTCTTCTCACAGTTCACATTCCCATGGCCTCAGCTGACAGCCCCCCGGAGCTACTGAGTGCACAGGTAGTGGAGCTCCCCCAGGGGGCTTCCTGAAGCCCCACCCTCACCTTACCCCACCCTCTTCCTGAAGACCTCCCCCCAGGCTTCTTCTCCTGCTCTTCCAGGCCCTCCAGACTCTTCCCTGGCCCTACTGTCCGCTTCCCCGTCTTCTCTCCAAGTGGTTTGAGTCGGGGGTCCCTCCTAGGACTGAAACCCCTTCTGTGGACACCCCCGCTCCCCTGCTCCCACCCCCCACACTAGGAGTAGAGGAAAGGCAGATGGAGAGGGGTGTCTGCACAGCTTGGGGGGCAAGGTGCGGAGACAAGCAGGTAGGGCGGGCCCCAGGATGGGCAGATGGACAAGGCCTCCAGCTTTCCCCTTTCCTGAATGGCCACGGGAGGAATGAGGTCGCCGCCCCAGGCCTCGCACAAGATGCTGAGAGTGTGAATGAGAACAGCTTGCGAGGGGCTCTGACGGACAGGCCTGGTGAGGAGACCTTTTGTAACCTTCCGGACCTGGCATTGAGCCAGTGTACAGGTCATGTGACCCAAGTTGCTCCGCACCTTTGGCTGTCCTGGCTTACGTCCCAAATACCCTTTCACTCTGCAGGGACTCTTCAGTCCGGGGGAGTGACATGGATTTGCCTGGCGAGGGGGTGCTGGTTCTGGGATGGATGGTACGTGGGAAACCTATACAAATGTATTCCCCTCAGAGTATCTGCAGCTTCTCAAAGGGGTCTGTGACCCATGAAAGAACCCACCTTGGTACCAGGCTATCCAGACTGGGCACCCATGTGTGTTTTGTTGTTGTTTAGTTGCTAAGTCGTGTCTGACTCTTTGCAACCCCACGAACTACAGCCCACCAGGCTCCTCTGTCCGTGGGATTCTCTGGGCAAGAATACTGGAGTGGGTTGCCATTTCCTCCTCCAAGGATCTGGAGGAGGTCTCCTTCTGAGACCAGGGATCAAGCCCGCATATCCTGCCTTGGCAGGCGGTTTCTTTACCGCTGAGCCACCGGGGAAGCCCCATGTGTATTTACTATTAGCCAATCTGCTTTCCAAGTTGAAGGGCTGTTAGGATTCATATTCAAGAAGGGATCACCTGTTCACTCTGAGGCCCTAACACCTGTTTCAGGAGATCTGAGATCAGACCTTCTGGGGGCACGGATATATCCTTCATCCTTCTCACCCTCCTGGGTAGACAGGCTTCTCTGATCCTCAAAGTGGACCAGCCTCATGTTCCAGCCACACCTCAGGCTTCAGGAAATGCTCCCGGTGACGGGGAAGTCATCTGCCCCAGGCAGGCATCCTGCCTCCCAGCAGCCCCCTCCCGAAGACTTTTTCAGAGATTTAATTTAAACACATGGGTTCTGCCCTGTGTTGGAGTGTTTGCATATTTCCTGGACCTGAACTCAGCTTGAAGTGTAAACAGGATTGTCCATTGGCTCATGGCCTTGATCATGGCAGAAATGATTTTTGTCTTGGTCTTGTCTAAATTCTTCCTCGAGTCTGCTTTAATGTGAGGTCTGAAAGTTGACCACAGCATTCTTAGGAAAGCCAAGTGCAGCAAAGATTTCCTCAAGGATTGCACTGTGCCGGTAGAACTTTGCCTTATTATTATTATTTTTCACATGTAGCGCATCTCTGAAAGCATCTATGCATATCAAATGTATCCAAATTGAATGATGCCCTTATTTTATACAAGAGACAGTGTGGCCTAGTGGTTAAGAATGTAGACGGCCACCCTGGTCTCATGGGCATAAATTGCCCGCTTCTTGGTATACGGCTAAGAGCTCTCTGTGTCTCGGTTTCCTGAGACATGAAAATGAGAATGATTTATAGTAACTACCTTGTAGGATTCTTGGGCAAATTAAGTGACTGAATACATTTAAAGTCCTAGAACAAAATCTTATTGCATTGTATGTGTTAATGATTGTTGTTGTATGTTTTAAGGTGGTTCTTTACTTCAGAGAGCTGAAAATAATGATGGACTCCCTAAATAATATATCTTGCCTCTTAGACACAATTCATGACAATTTATTTTTGGATTTCCGCGCCCCCCCCCCCCTTTTTGGGGCTATGCCAAGCAGCTTGCAGGATCTTATTTCCCTAACCAGGGATCAAACCTAGGCCCTGGCAGTGAAAATGTGAGCTCTAATTTCTGCACCACCGGGGAATTCCCAAGACTCTGTTTTCTTTCCCGTATGTGTGAGTTCAGTTAATGGGCTCTGGACCAATGAACCCTCACTGAAGCTAGAGATTTGCTGCTTTCAGCATCCTGATGATTTTCATTTTAGTTTCAACTGTATGAAGTTTGTGAAAACTTCTGTTTTTTATTAATAATACTTACACTTTTACTTTCCTGGTTTTGCTTCCCTTCAGCTTCCCTGATATCTCAGTTGGTAAAGAATCTGCCTGCAATGCAAGAGACCTCAGTTCGATTCCTGGGTGGGGAAGATCTGCTGCAGAAGGGATCGGTTACCCACTCCAGTATTCTTGGGCTTCCCTTGTGGCTTAGCTGGTAAAGAATCCACCTGCAATGTTTGATCCCTGGGTTGGGAAGATCCCCTGGAGAAGGGAAAGGTTATCCACCCCAGTATTCTGGCCTAGAGAATTCCATGGACTGTATAGTCCATGGGGTCTCAAAGAGTCAGACATGACTGAGGGACTTTTGTTTTCACTTTCTACATCAATAAATGCAGCCAATTGGTGCATCAAACAACTGCACCAACGTGTCATACGGGGCCGGTCAAATGGAATGGCGATGCTCTAAGAATGAGATTGTTGGCTGGTGGTCTGTATCACCTTACAACACCTCAACATGTTTGCCAATATGTGTGCAAAAGTCTAAGTCTGGTGAAGGAATATCAATTTAGGAATGCCAACATCCAGTGTATGGTGATGGAATGGGTCGAAAGCCAAAGGCCATTGAGGTTGGCACATATTTTTGGATTCAGGTCACAATCTGCTTGTTGGAAGGACAGTTCAGTTCGTTACCATGAAGTTGGAGAGAGGCATGCTTCACATTAATAACAGACCCATTCCAAGAGAGCTAGCTATAAAGAAGCCATTCATAACGTGAGTCATATTTTCCTTAAATTCGCTTTTAAAATTAAGATGGCCTTCACAGGAAAAGATGGTTTTGAAGTTTTGGTGATGGGGCCAGGACTATGTCATGCTGCGTTTGGGGAGAGAGAGATTTGAGAGTGCTTTTAATAATTGCTGTTCCTTCCTGTAGCAGAAGCTTCAAAGGTGATTCTTAAATGGAATTGCAGTGAATTCTGCTGTGTACCCTGCTTAAGAAGTTACAGGGAGCATCAGGTTCTCAAGGCTGCCTCCTCAATATTGCCTGAATCTCTCCCTTCTTTTGTTCCTCTGGAGAGAGTCTTGCATTATAGCTGATAACTCTCACGAACATCCCCAATTTTTTTAATCCCACATTTCTTTGACTCCTTTTGGGTTTTTTTTTTTTCAATTTTTAAAAAAAAAAATGTCTTTCTTTAATTTGTTACAGTATTGCTTCTGTTTTATGTTTTGGTGTTTTGGCTGGGAGGCCAGTGGGATCTTAACTCTCCAACCAGGGAGTGAACCCCACCCTCTAAACTGGAAAGTGAAGTCTTAACCACTGAATGGCTAGGGAAGTCCCTCTTTGATTCCTTTTGTGATTGTGGTTAGTTAGATAGAATTGGAGTTCTTCATTCTCCTTACAATTAGTGTTTATGTAATCTTGGTATTCTCCTTAATTTGCAGGTTAGATTCTAGCGGTTGGAGAGGACACATGTTACTCTGAGCAGCATGTCTGACAGTGAAGCATCAAGAGAGGCCTGACGCTGATGGAGACTATCACCTGTTCATGGGGTGGCTCTGTATATAGAAGCAACCATGGCCCACAGAGAGGGAGTTTTGGGTTGGCCAAAAAGTTCATTCAGGTTTCCATACGATCATATAAACACCTGAACAAGTTTTTGGGCCAACATAATACCATCACCAGACAGCACTTCATAGGGACAAATCCCTAAATTCCTTCCTTACTCTCTCGTGGTCATGGCCCCTACTTATTAATTCTGGGATGGGAGTTGTTTTGGTCACAGGAACTTGCTAAATTGATAGGGGATGGCAACTGCTATGTCAAGTGGTGTTTGGATCCTGTGAACATTTGTGAATGTTCTTTCTATGTCCATCCCCTACATCTGTCTTGCCAGTGGGCATGTGAGGTCAATCATACCATCTCAGCTTCTACAGGTCAGCCTGGCTACCACTGTCCTTATAAGATTCTGAAGATTCCAAGGAGGTCCCAGAGACCAAGCAGAGTCTAGTCACGAGGCCAGACTGGGATTTCACTATTGACTCAGGGCTTCCCTGGTGACTCAGACGGTAAAGAATCTGCCTGCAATGAAGGACACTTGG
The DNA here is from genome assembly GCF_000754665.1 of Bison bison bison. Classification (NCBI taxonomy): domain Eukaryota; kingdom Metazoa; phylum Chordata; class Mammalia; order Artiodactyla; family Bovidae; genus Bison; species Bison bison. Next base: position 642,501 of record NW_011491618.1, on the reverse strand, counting down.
GTTTGATCCCTGGGTCGGGAAGGTCCCCTGGAGAAGAGAATGGCTACCCACTCCAGTATTTTTGTCTGGAGAATTCCATGGAAAGAGGAGCCTGCCGGGCTACAGTCCATGGCGTCTCAGAGTTAGACATGACTGAGCAGCTAACACTTTCACTTTGTTATGCTTCTCCAGACTATGAAGGTTTCTCCTACCTCGGAATATCTCAGCTGTGTCCTTGTCAATCTCATCAGCCCCAAGGGCTCATCTGGTGCGTAGATTAGGTGGTTCCAGGAACTCCTGCATGCCTCCTCTCTCCCAGACCCCTGAACAGTTGTCATGGCTGACAGAGCCGGATGCCACGTCACATTCTTTCCACCACTGGAAAGGCACCTGCCCTCAAGAGTTCTAGAAAACAAACTCTTGCCCGGCTTTATCGATCCTGGAAACTCACATTTTTGTAAAGCTAATTTACTCCTAAGGAGGTGTAAAAAATTTTTCAGGTCCACCCAGAAATCCATTAGAAGGGGTTTTGGCATTTACAACATTTTATTATTTTCCCTATTATGAGAGTAATACATACTCATTGAGAAGAATTAAGAAAATACAGAAAGGTATTCATGGAAATAAATAAAATGCCCTAGAATCTTCTCTCTCAGCAATAATCATTATTAGCATTTAACATGCCATCTTTCTGCCTCTGCCCCACCCCCCGCCCCGTGCACAACTATTTATAAGATTAGGTAGTGTGTTATATATAATTTTGCATTTTTCATTTTATACAACCGGAGCTTTTCCCCCATGTCATTATCTAGTCTTCAAAAATGGCATTTTAATGACTACATGGCATTTCATTGTCTAGTTGTACAGAATTTATGTAGCCAGTTCTCTATTTGCAGGCATCGAGGCGGTTTCCTAGTTTTCATGATTATAAATGATGCTGCGATGAATATCCTTGTCCAGGAAATATTTATCTGGGTTTCTAACAATGTCCCTAGAAGAAATCACAGCTGGGAAATTACAGAGTCTCAGCTCTGCTGTTTGCTACCTCTCGCCTTACAGATGCTCTGGAGAAGTAAGTGGCTCCTGTCAACTCCTGAACTGGTGGCCTTTATTGTCGCCTCTCAGACCAGGATGGGAGAATGAGGATCTTTTATTCATGCTGGGGAGAAATGCAAAGGGGTCCCACCGGAAGCCTCCCTAGGCTACTTACCTGAACTCACTCCATGCAAAGCAGAGCTTCCCCCTGCAGGAATCATTTCATAATTAACTTAGAGACTAAAGCATATTTAATTAACTATGGAAACCCTCCCAGCCATCTGCCTCTGTTTTTATTTTGAGGAAGATGGCAGACCTTTTTTTTTTTCTTAGCTCTCTCTTTTTGGGGATGAAGCTCATTTCCAGCGTCTCGGTTCTTGTATGGAGCAAGGCTCCACCTCTGCTGTGGTGCACCGGAGAGGTAGAACAAGGGGCTTAGCTTGAGGTGGCAGACGGGGTCAGAGGTCATACCAGTCCCTGCCTGAGGGCAAGCTAGGCCAGGCAAAATACAGAAGGTATTCGTGCAAAGAAGTAAAATCTGCCTGTACTTGTCCGGGTTGAGCACTGGCCATTTGACAGGCTCAGCCCCTGACCTGCTGTCTTTTTCTTTCTCTTTTTTTCATATTTATATTTTTGGCCATGACAGGTCTTAGTTGCGCCAGGAAGGATCTTTTGCAGGATCTTTCCTTGTGGTTCGTGGGCTTCGTTGCCTTGAGGCATGTGGGAATCTTAGTTCCCCAACCAGGGATTGAACCCGCATCCCCTGCATTGCAGGGAGGTTTCTTAATCATTGGCCTGCCACAGAAGTCCCTTGGCTGCTGTTTTAACATCACAGGCCTGAGGAGCATCCGTGCAGGAAGAAAACTTAGAGGAAAAGGCCCATACTACCATTTCTCAGGTGGGGAAACTGAGGCCAAGAGAGGCTCAGTGTGAGCCTGAGAACATCATCTGAGGACCTACTGCTTCTATCCTTTGTTGTGCCCTCGAGGAAGAGGGTATGGCTTTGATCTCAGCTGTATTCCAAGTGCAGAGGACTTGAATGGAATCCTAAGGGCTGTAATGGCCACAATGTTGGAGCACTTTAAAGTGTGCAAATTGTGTTCCTGGATCACAAATCACTGGACACTCCCCCAGCCCCAGTCTCCTCTCTAGGGAGACTCAAGAGGTCACGTGACTCCTCCAGCAGCCAGCTGTTGAGTGAGTCAGGAGTCTGAGATGAAAACACTGAGTGCTTTGATCTGAACTGCTAATATATCAAAATGACTTTCATTTCCATGGCATTCCTCAGAAGTCCCTGACTGGGAGCTCAGGGAAGAAGGGTCCAATGGAATGTTAGTCCAGTTATTTCTCCTGACATCACCTCCTCCAGGAAACCTTCCTGGACTCACCCCTCTTCCCCCGCTCAGCTCAGTTGGGAGGAAGGACTTGTTCTCTGCCCCTCTGTCGCCCCACACATACCTCAGTATTATAGCCTAAAGCTCTGAACTTCCTATTGTCCCCAGCTCCAGCAAATGTCATGGCTTACACTGATAGGTCAATAAAGGAAATTGAATTCAGTGAGACTGAAAGTGGACACAGGTGTGATTGCTTCAGTGGTTCCCCCTCCTGCTGCCCCGTCACTCTGGCAGGTGTTCATCTGTGATCCCTCTGGGCAGGGGGGGTGATGTCCTGTGTGCCTTAGGATGGTCCCCGAGGGCTGCCATATGGACCCACTCATGCTGCCAGGCTGGCCGCGTGCCCCAGATCCTAGAGCTGTCAGCAGAGATGGAACTAGTCCACAGACCCCAGTTAGGTAGCATTGTCTTTAATAGATGTTCAAACAGACCTGGCATGGGTCTGGGGACATTGACCACCACCAAATAGCCTTGTGTTTTTGGGTGAATCATTTCCATCCTCTGAGATTCATTTTCTCCTTTATCGAGCAAAACAATTAAACTAGACCCTTTGATCCCCGACATTCCATGTCCTGTGACTCTATTTATCATGACCCCTGGGAGGGTCCAGGAGTGGCAGGATGAGGGCCAGGGCAAAAAGATTGAGAGTCACCTCCATCAAGAGGTCGGAGTGCCGAACCTGATAATCAAGCAAAAAATGCATTCCGCGTTATCCAAGGTCTGAGCCAAGCAGGAAAGTACAGAGCTTCAAAGAGTTTCTGGATCTATTTCAATGTTCCTGCCAGGCTGAAAATCTCTCTCCTTTAAAGATGTAAAAGATTTGCTCTCTGAGACTGTCTTCAATCATATTCTGTCCCTTTCCAGCCACTGCAGACAATGCTGAAGGAGAAGAAATCCGTGTTGATGAATTAGGAATCCATAGATATTCCTCTTGAGCTGCCTATTAAACTCAAAGCAGGTTTTGGCTCTGATAAAATAAATTCAACCAAGAAAACCTTTGATGGCAGAGCACTGGGGCATCCCCAACCCAGAACCTCACTGCTCTCTCCCCAGCACCACCCACCTCCATGCCCCCACACTGCCTGGGCCAGCCCATCTCTGAAATACAGTAAAAGGACAGTAGAAAGCTTTTTTTTTTTTCCTTTCAAAGGAGTGACCTACAGAACTGAAAAATAAATCAATCAGAGGGAGATGAAAATAAAATGCAGCTTCGTCCAGGGAGCTTTAGGGGGAGAGAAATAGAAAGCATTTCCATCAATTTACTTTTAAAAATCAAGAATGGGGAACATGTAGCTCTAGCTGGTAAATATAACCGATAATAAGAATACACTTTAGTTATCAACTGTGGCCAGTTACTGAGAGAGGCTGAAGGCAGAGGTGGAGAAGGAGGCTCAAGGCATGGGGAGAGAAACAGGGTCAGAAACAGGACTGCAGGAAAATACTGAAACAGAGGGAGAGGCAGAGAGAGGGCGAGCAACAGATTCACATTCAAAGAAACACAAAAATTCAGATCACACAGACAATGTGAAGAGAGACAGAGATGGAGAGGCAGAGGAAGAGAGAGACATCTACAGAGAGGTATGAGAGGAGACAGCAAAGATTGAGTTTATTCGGGAAAACCATCTATTTAAAATAAACAGGGTCATCTAGATTGGTTATTATGATTTTGCTTATTGTCTCTAAAGAGACAAACATGACCAGAATAGCTTCTTTTTCTTTTTTCAGAAATTCTTTGTAATGCATTTTCATTCTTACCTAACTTTGAAAAGCATGAAGTTTCTTTGAAGCCCATCACATGTCTTAGCAGAAAACCCCTCATTCATTGTTCTTGGAAAGAAGACAGCAGCCTCAGGTGGTAGCCTTTTATGTTTTTGTTTGTTTTCATTTATTTTTACTTTATTTTGGGGGCAGTGTTGGGTCTTCATTGCTCCACGAGCTTTTTCTCTAGTTGTGGCAAGTGGGGGCTACTCTGTAGTTGTGGTGGGCGGGCTTCTCATTGCGGTGGCTTCTCTCGTTGTAGAGCATGGGCTCTAGGCACTCCAGCTTCAGTAGCTGCAACTCAGTAGAAGCGACTTAGAAGCAGCAGCAGCAGCAGTCACGGGCTTAGTAGTCGTGGCTCCTGGGGTTAGTTGCTCCACGGCATGCAGAATCTTCCCAGACCAGGGATTGAACCCGTGTCTCTCGCATTGGCAGGCAGATTCTTTACCACTGAGCCACCAGGGAAGCTTAGGAAGTCTTCCACCTCAGATGATGCCACAGCTTCAGACATAGGGGGGTCTCACCTCTCAATGTGACTAAATGGTCTGCGCCTAAATGGTCAGTCTCAGCTCGACATTGTACTTGCTTGCCCAGAAATCCCTAATTTGGAATAAGGTATGATTCTACCAGGGCCAGAGCTGCTTGTGCCACTCTGGGCCATGCTGGCTGATCGAATGAGTGATAAAATAAGACAGAAGCAGATGTGCTTGGGGAATGATGAGCACCAGCTACTCTGGCCACATCGTACTCAGCAACAGCTTCCCAAACCTGCCGGCCACCTTCACTCCTTGCTACCAGGAACACCGTCTCCTTCTTCCCTGCCTCTGCCTGGTAAAGTCTTCTCATCCATTGATCATCAAGCAATTCATACGTACTGAGCATCTCCTCTGGGAATCCGTTTCCAACCACCGTCTGCTCCTTGGGAGTTAATCGTTCCTTCCTCTGGGTTCTCATCATTATTATCAGTCGTTGCTACGCTGCGGTCTTGGCATATACTGTTCAAACAGACTTAACCTTGGAACTGTTATTTGGGGCTGGGGGTTGCTTTGTTGAGGGGCTTTCCTGTGCACTGTAGGATGTTTAATATTGTCCCTCGCCTCTACCTGCTAGATGCCAGTATCCCCACCACCCCAGTTGTGACAACTGAAAATGTTTCCAACCACTGTTAAATGTCCCCAGGGAGCAAAATTGAACCTAAAGATGCTATAACAGAATGAGCTGTTTGGGTGTGTCAGCCCTTAGAGAGGGTACATCCTCTGGATCCTTGGTGCTAGAGTGGTGCCTGGTATGGAAAAGGCATCTGGATCCGGTGGAGGGAGAATGCAGACCCCTGGACTGGGCCCATGGGCAGTCAGACATTGAACTGGTCAGCTATGCACGTGGTAATGCTGATCATTGCCATGGGAGCACATTGGCACGTGTGGTCTGCAACCAAATCCACAGATCACTACTAAATGCTAACCTACTGTGAGCTGTGGGGGACACACACAAGGAAAAGAAAAGCTTCTACATTTAAGGTACGTGCAATGATCTGGTTCACCAGAAAAGGCCTTGCAGCCACAGGATGCCGAGGTAGAAACATCAGGCAGCTTAGAATGAGGTTGGGAAACAGAGCAGGTTCCTCTATAAGGGGTTAGGGGCTTCAGGATGGGAAAATCAGAGTGGTCTCCTACTCCGGGAGAGGGCTAAGGACACAGTGCAGAACTTGACCTGGGCCTTTCAAGGCGGGTGGGACTTGGATGAGGACAGTGGAGTTGGGTTAAGTGTGGCATGGCCCCATTAGGGAGGCTCCACGTCCTGGGTGATACCTAGCTGGCCCCAAAGTTGGTTCTTGATTCAGGGAGGCCAAGTGTCTCTGAGTGTGTCCCGAACAGCTTTCATCAAGGATCCTGGTCACAAATGCAGATTCCTGAGCTGTCCAGACTCAGTGAATCAGTTTCAGAGGGGTGGGCCCAAGACTCTATACATTCACATCACCCCTCTTCCTCCAAGATGATTCTGATGCTTGGTTACATTTGAAACCTACTTCCTGGAGGGGAGAGCCATGGAACAGGCTTAGTAATAACCCTGGTCTCCCACTGTGGGTAACCTGTAGGGTTTAACACAGTATAACAGAGTGATTGAGTGGACAGGCAGTAGAGCCAAACTGCTAGGTTCAAATCCAGGTTCTGTCATTTTTACCACAAGCTTAGGCAGTTTACTTGAAATTTCTGTGCCTCAATCCTTTCCTCTATAAAAGGGAATTGACAATTTTCCTGCCTCATAAGGTCTTTGTGATCTTTGTGATAATTACATACATGTTTATATGCTTGGCATGGTACCTGGCGGTTAGTAAATGCTGACATGATAGCTATTAGTCATCATCATTCTGAAAATTTTTATTTATTTGGCTGTGCCAGGTCTTAGTTGCAGCATGTGGGATCTTTAATTGCCGCATGTGGGATCAACCAGGGATCGAACCTGAGCCCCTGCATTTGAATAACAAAATCTTAGGCACTTGACCACCAGGGAAGTCCCCTGTCATCATTTTATTTTAGCATTTGGTGTTTGCTAAAGTTTTCCCTGGTGGCTCAGATGGTAAAGAATCTGCCTGCAATGTGGGAGACCTGAGTTTGATCCCTGGGTTGGGAAGATCCCCTGGAGTAGGGCATGGCAACCCACTCCAGTATTCTTGCCTGGAAAATTCCCATGGACAGAGGAGCCTGGTGGGCTACAGTCCATGGGGTTGCAAAGAGTCAGATACGACTGAGCAGCTAAGCACAGCATAGCACAAAGGTTTGGAAGGGCTGAAGTCACTTTTCTTTAAAGTATGATCTGTTGGGAATTCCCTGGTGGTCCAGTGGTCAGGACTCTATGCGCTCATTGCCAAGGGTCTGGGTTCAATCCCTGATTGTGGAACTAGGATCCCACAAGCCTCACAGTGCAGCCAAGAACAACAACAAAAGTATGGTCTGTCACCCGCTGCCCTCCTCTTCTCCCCTAGCTTGCTTCCAGTTACTCCCAAACCTGAAGTTACATGGGCCCCTTCCTCCTCCAGCAGGAATCTGAGCCCCGAGGGCCTCTGCTGCGAGAAAGGCAGCACAGAGTCGCCAAAGAATATCCTGGAGGGGTCAGGTCCCTCCCAGTTTGAGACCCGAGTGGAGACCCTTCTTGCCTCCCCAGCTCTGGGGTGGATAGACATATTGTCATTGCCAGATGGCATGTAACTCCCCAGCAACTCTCTCCCTGAGGGGTCCCAAGTCAGAGCAGAAAAGAAGGGAGGGCAGAAAACGGCTCCATCTGTAAAGAAGAGCCATGGCCCCAGCCTTCCTGTTTATACTAACATGACTGTATGTCCAAAACCCCACACAACGTCTTTCTCTGAGCCTCACAGTGACCCTGCGAGGTGGGTGGGGAGGTCTTGCCCACCCCATGTAAAAAAAATAATGTCCTTATTGAACTCAGACTCACATACCACGTGATTCGCCCTTTTGAAATGCACGAGCCAATGGTTTACAGTATATTCCCAGACTTGTGCAGCCGTCACTACTACATAATTTTAGAACGTTTCATCACCCCTTGCAAAAAAGAACATTTTCATCACTCCTACTTTACGCGCCTTCCCCCAGCCCCTGGCAACCACTGATCTACTCTCTGTCTCTATGGATTTGTCTATTCTGGACATTTCATATAAATAGATTCAAGCAGTATGTGATCTTTTTGTCTGGCTTCTTTCACTTAGCATGATGTTTTCAAGGCTCATCCATGCTGTAGCGTTAGTGCTCCATTCCTTTTTATGGCCGAATAATATTCCATTATTTGGGTGTGCCACATTGTGTTTATTTATCAGTTGATGGACATTTGAATTGTTTCCTTTTTTTTGGCTATTACGAATCACGCTGCTAATGAACATTTGTGTACAAGTTTAAAAAATTTTTTTATTGTGTTAAAAGTCACATAATATAAAGCATGTTATTTTAACCATATTTAACTGCACAGTTCAGAGGCATTACGAACACTCACATGGTTGTGTAACTCTCACCATCATCCATCTCCTGAATTTTTAACCTTCCTAAACTGAAACTCTGTTCCGGTTAAACACTAACTCCCCATTCCACACCCCACCCCACCCCCAGCCCCTCGCATCTACCAATTGTGTGCAGGTTTTTGTATGGGCGTATGTTTTTATTTCTTCGGATATAGCCCTAGGAATATAATTGCTGGGTCATATGGTAACTCTGGGTTTCCCAGGTGGCTCAGTGATAAAGAATCTGCCTGCAAATGTAAGAGACACAAGAGACTCAGGTTCCATCTCTGGGTCGGGAAGATCCCCTGGAGGAGGAAATGGTAACCCACTCCAGTATTCTTGCTGGAAAAATCCCAGCTAGAATAGAGGAGCCTGATGGTCTACAGTCCATGGGGTCAGTGTAATCATATCAAATCCATGCCTTCCATTTAGTAAGCACTTCAGGGCTAGGTACTGTGCTGAGTACTTTGTATATCCTACAAGGTAAATGTTAACATTCTTATTTTATAGATGTGGAAACCAAGACTCAGAGGGGTTAAGTGCTTTAGCTAAAGACACACAGCTGGTTTCTGTCACGTTTCTGTCCTCTTCCTTCCCCTTCCCCTGCCCCTCTTTTCTTCTTCTCCTTCTTCCTTAACCATTTAAAAATATAAAAACCATTCTTAGCTCACGGGCTTTACAAAAACAGACTGTGGGCCAGATTTGCCTACAGGCCAGTTTGCCAGTCCCTGGTGGAGATGAATCTCAGAAACTCACTTTGATGCATTACTTCTTGGAGTTTTTCATATATTTATTGAACACCTACTGTGTGCATACCCACCTACCAGAAAACGTTCACATTTTTGGCCATGAAAAGAACATGACAATAAATGAAGGAGCTCATTCTAGTTGCAGTGGGGTGAGGGAGGAGAAACAGCAGGGGGCCTAGAGAGAGCAGACCTGGGTGGGTACCTGACCTGTTCCCCCTAAGAGCCTGCATAACCACAACTGTGAGATATGTTAAAGATAATACATTCTTTGCAGGATTAAAGAAGCTCAGGAGGAAAATAATTGTGAAAAGCACTATATAATAGGAGCTATATTTAGACAGTTGGGTTATATGTACCTATGCATAGTTGATTGACAGTATAAAGACTGTATAAAGCTATGATATCAGAGATGTCACAGGTTAGGAGAGAAAAGAAACTGACTGAAATTCTGTCATATGGGACTTAGTATGCTGGGTACTTTCACCTGTGTTAGAGTGTGTAATATTTAGGCAGTGGATCAATGAGGATTGGACTTGGCGGGTTCCTACAAGAAACCAAAAATAACAGCGGCCTAAACACGATAGAAGATCTTCCCAGGTGGCACTGGTGGTGCAGAATCTGCCCGACAATGCAGGAGATGTAAGAGATGAAGTTTTGATCCCTGGGTCGGGAAGATCTCCTCGATGAGGGCATGGCAACCCACTCCAGTATTGTTGCCTGGAGAATCCCACGGACAGAGGACCCTGGTGGGCTACACTCCATGGGGTCACAAAGAGTCAGACACGACTGAAGCAACAGAGCACCCATGCAAACGGGATGGAAGTATGTCTCTCTCTCTTTTAAAATGAACAGGTAGGTGGCCCAGAACTTGTAGGGTAGCCCCACGGTGTCAAGAACCCATACTTCTCCATCGGATTCATTATCCTTGCATGTAGCTCCCAATCTGCAAGGTCACCTCATGGTCCAAAATGGCTGCTAAGCCCCCGACCATTCTATCTGCATTCCAGGCATCTTAAAGGAGGAAGGAACAAAGGAGAAGAGGGCCAAAGAACAAAAATCAGTAGACTTTTAAGAAAGTTTCTTACAAACTGGTTCTAAATACTGATGTTTACATCTAATTGTAAACATTAGTATGTTTATTGCTAGGCCATACCTAGCAGCAAAGGAGGCTATGAAATTCAATCTTTATCCTGAGTGGCCATGAGCCCAGCTAAAACTAAGAGGTTCCACTTTTTTAAAGAAGAAGACAATGAATCAACTACCTATGGTTGCTGTAAGTAGCAAATTCACAGAAAGGTCAGGTGTCTGGGTGGTCAGATCAGGGAGGGCTTCATCAAGGGAGAAGGACTGAGCCTGGCCTTGAAGAAATTGATTGTGTTTTAAGTGGTTGACATGAATGGAATGGGCATTCCAGGAAGGGGAAAGAATATAAGCAGAGGGAAATGCACTCAGTGTGGGGGAAGATAGTGGGAAATCGGCCTGGAGCCCTCCTCTGGAAGGGGTTTGAGAGTTAGTGCTGGAAAAGATAATAAAAATAAACAGTAACCAGTCAGGAAGGGACCCTACCACCTTGGGTGAAGTATGGCCCCTTGACCACTTTGTGACCCCTCAGAAGCTCCTCCCTTGTGCTCCCCTTCCTTCAATTTGTCACCCACGTAAACTCCTCCTGCCAGGGCTGCCCTCCGCTGGACATGGTCCTCGGGGCCTTTGGGTGGGTCATCTCAACACAGCTCTAGCCCATCCATCTCCCACTGCAACCTCCTGATCCTCGGAGAAACTTGGCGTCTTTCCCCCACCCAACCTGCAGGTGGGGACTGTTCTCTGCTCAACCGTCTGTCTTTTCTCTGCTGTCCACACACCCTGCTCCAGCTGGTCTCTTGACTTTAGACATCTTCAGAGGTGAATTGATCCCGAGTCTCTGTATTTTCTTGCCATGTGGTTCACAGGTCAAGTTTTCCCAAGATCTCTCTCATTCCAGCTCCACAGTGGTGTCTGGCCAGTGGAATGCCCTTCCTTGGCTTGGGGAAACAGAGACAGGTGGGGGTTACCCCAACCCCTACCACTAGCTGAGGAGTCTCAAATGACCTGTCTTCCTTCCATCATCTCTGTTTCTATCTAGCCTTCTCTTCCACATGGACCGAGATGTGTGGCTGTTCTTTATAAGCCCGTCTTAGATGGCCCGGCATTTCCCTTCAGAACGTGTGGATACTTCACACCTCAAGTCCTGAGCCTTGGGGCCTCAGGTGAGATTCCACAAGAGCAGGGCAAGTCCTCACTGAACATCCTGTCCAATAGGTTACATTTATTGAGCATTAGCCACATGGCAGGCGCCATTAGCCATTACCTCCAGCGTTCTTGCCTGGAGAATCCCAAGGACGGAGGAGCCTGGTAGGCTGCCGTCTATGGGGTCGCACAGAGTCGGACACGACTGAAACGACTTAGCAGCAGCAGCAGCATGAGGGTGTTACAAGTAAAGAAACTGACAGTAGAAGTCAGCAAGGACTGGAATATCCTGGAGAAAAAAAAGTCATGAGAAATGAGGCCAGGAAAGAGAGGTGGGGCCAGATTGCAGAGGCTTTAGAGCCAAGCTAAGAAGCTCAGACCATCTCCTCTGGGCACTTTGAAGGATTATTGAGCAGATTGTGATGCGGTCTCAATTGCGCTTTTGAAAATCTGATCTCAAAGCAAAGTGTGGGATGGGTCGGAGAGAGAGGGCATGTGTCTTCAAATTAGAATGTGAATCCTGGGCAGGGCTGGGATTTGGGGAGGAGAAAAAGAGGAGCAGGAAGAGCAGGAGGAAGGTGGAGGGGAAGAGAGCAAAGATCCTGTAGAGGGCACCAGGGGGTCGGGAGACAGAGGAGGGAGACAGGATTTGGGTGCTTTCTTTCTTTTAACATTTCTTTGCTTATTTGGCTGCGTCAGATCTTAGTTGTGGCATTTAGGATCTTCACTGTGTCATGCTGGGGTCTTTCATTGTGGCACAGATTCTGTAGTTGTGACACAGGCCCCACAGCATGTGACATCTTAGTTCCCCAACCAGGGAACAAACACACGTCCCCTATATTGCAAGGCAGATTCTTAACCACTGGACCACCAGGGAAGCCCCTGGGTGCTCCATTTCTTTCTTCATTTGCTCAACAGGAAGCACGCAATTTCTGATCACCTACTACATGTGAGTGGGTCTCTCACATGTAAAGACCACCCATGGGCCTGGCAGGACCTCACAAAGTGGAAGGGAGGAGGGTGCCAGTGGACATGTGCAGGGCCCTTTGGGGCTTATGAAGAGCCTTCACCAATATGATCTTATTTGATCCCTGTACCTGCTCTGTGTATTAAGTGGGACACGTATTCTCATACCCATTTCAAAGATAAGAAAGCCAAGACACAAGCAGGTTAACTGACTCACAGCTGCACAGTTGGGTCAGATAGAGCTGGGACTCAAATTCAGTGCTCTTTCTGTCACATCAACTGTATACAGAAGAGGTACCCAGAGCTCTGGGGGATGCAGAATTGGGCAGAATGGTTAAGGACTAGGTTCTAAAGTCAGACTGTCCGGCTCCAAAGCCCAGCTCCATCTCCAATGAGCTGTATGAACCATGGGCAAGTTTCTAAACCTCTCTGTGTTTTCAGTCAGTTCAGCTCAATCGTGTCTGACTCATTGTGACCCCATGGACTGCAGCATGCCAGGCCTCCCTGCCATCACTAACTCCGGGAGTTTATTCAAACTCATGTCCATCGAGTCAGTGATGCCATCCAGCCATCTGGTCCTCTGTCATCCCCTTCTCCTCCTGCCCCCAATCCCTCCCAGCATCAGGGTCTTTTCCAATGAGTCAACTCTTCGCATGAGGTGGCCAAAGTATTGGAGTTTCAGCTTCAGCATCAGTCCTTCCAATGAACACCCAGGACTGGTCTCCTTTAGGATGGACTGGTTGGATCTCCTTGCAGTCCAAGGGACTCTCAAGAGTCTTCTCCAACACCACAGTTCAAAAGCATCAATTCTTTGGTGCTCAGCTTTCTTTACAGTCCAACTCTCACATCCATGTGTGACCACTGGAAAAACCATAGCCTTGACTAGACGGATCTTTGTTGGCAAAGTAATGTCTCTGCTCTGTGCTTTAGCTCCTTGTAAAATGGTAAGAATGATGCCTACCTTGTAGGGTTTATTTGTTATTGGCTGCACTGGGTCTTTGTTGCTGTGCTCAGTCTTTCTCTAGTTCTGGCGAGTGGGGGCTACTCTCTACTTGCGGCAAGTGGACTTCTCATTGTGGTGGCTTCTCTTGTTGCAGAGCACAGGCTCTAGGCGCATGGACTTCAGTAGTTGAGGCGTGTGGGCTTAGCTGCTCATCAGCATGTGAAATCTTCCTGGATCAGAGATTGAATCTTGTCCCTTACATTAGCAGGAGGATCCCTAACCACTGGACCACGGAAAGTCCTCATAGGGCTTCCTGAGGTTCATTTATGATACTGCATTTCAAGTGCTCAGCCTGAAGTAAGCACTCGCTAAATGATTTTACAGTTACTATTGTACTTTGAGGTGAGTGACACAGGGAAGAGAGTTTGTGCAGAAACAATGAGCCAACCCAGGGGGATGAGCAGAGACCCGGGCACTGTAAGAACCTCTTTCCTATGTCCAGACTCCCTATAAAAAATTCCCTTACCTAACCTTTGCTTCCTCTCCTGCATCCCTCTGCCATCCTTCTCTTCTCCCTTTCTTTGTCCCCTCGTGTTTCCCTTTCTCCCCTGCAGGGAGCTCCTTGCTCAGTTCTACCGGGAACCCTTGGGGCTAAAGACCTAGATGACACCTTCCCACCCATTCACGTGACTGTGGGCCAAGAGCCAGCCTTGCAAAATGCTTTGAAATCCGCTGAGGTGCACTCTCCAGAAATATCAGCTGTTCACCAGGTCTGCTAAAGGATGTGGCCAGAGCATCTGGTGTTTCCGGTGGGGAGAGTCTTCTGTAGGCAAGTGCCTCCCTTCCTTATGTCATTTTTTCTGATCCTCAGTCCACATGGTCTCCTTTTTATTAAAAGAAGGAAATGGGAGAGAGGGCGAGGTAAAGGGGAGGGAATAGGGCAGGGAGAGAGAGAGAAATATTATTACAGTCTGCCCTCTGGCTTCACAGAAGGTAATCAGGAAAGAAAGTTGGTTAGGTCTGGGCTCTGTGGTTATCACAGCTATTAGCGGGAGATTATTTGTTCATCAGCCTGTAAAAAGTTGCCAGCTTTGGCCGAGGTAATTAGAGCCTAGGTGGCTGGCCAGGTTGGGGCATGGGAGAGGGGGGTGAGGCTGTCATTTCCAATTCACCAGCTGCTCCATTTGCTGCTTGGTCAAGAGGTTCAAGTGAAAAGGTTAATTAAGAATCAGAAGATTTGTTCTCCATGTTAAGTAGCCTATACACAGCACAAAGGTCATATCTATACACGATAAATGCTTTTAAAAAACCAACCCAATTCCACATGCATGTATTGACACGCACACCCCCTCTCTGACCTCCACCTGCCAACCACATCCTCATCTTCCTCATCTTCTCTGGACCAGGTGTCTGCTGGGCTTTGTTCCTTATGGGGGATGGGTAGCAGATGCAGCGTAGGCGCTGCTTTTTTGTATTCACTTGGGAAACGGGGTTCATACCACAGCAGAGAGCAGCCCACAAATATGTGGGCTCCTTTCATACTAGCTCTCACACACTGCTGTGTGTCTCTGGGCAAATCGCCTCCTTTGTCTCAGGGCAGGTTGGAATAGATCGACAATTCCTAATCATCATGGCCTCTGCGTATGGGGGTGGGGGTGGGGAGGAGGCTGTAACAGAACATCTTGGACAACTCTTTAAACTATCCCCCCGTCCTGGGATTTTGACATGTGCCTTCCACCCTATGTGATCTAAGTTGTTGGTCTTTGTAGTGGGTGCTGTGGTTGTGACCTTCAGGACCTTCATTCTTCCACCTGTTGGCAGTGTTGGCAGATGATGACTGTTAGATGAATCCCTCTCTGGGACTTGCCCTCAGCCGAAACAGCCATCTCACTCAAGGTCATGCCACCTTCCTGCTTCCTGAGGGCAGCCAGCATCCAGCTATGAGTGTGGGAGTGTAAATATCCATTCCTTTTGCCTCAGAATGGGACAAATCAGTTCATCCCAGCTCCTGGGTCCCATGTAGAACTGGAAGAGAATTTTGTTGAAACTTCAGCCCAGTTCAACTCCTCTCTCTGCCCAATCCCACTTCCTTCACTCTCTTCCCCAGCCCTCATTCCCACCTGTTGATGCCAAAGGCACCCTTTATAGAGTTCCTGCACGTAAATCTCCATTTCAGAGACTGTTTCCCAGGTAACCTAACGTAAGACAATACAGTTCAAAACAAAATTAAGGATCACTAGATTTGATGAGCACCAGGGCCATCCATACATTCATTCAGCAAACCAGTGTCTGGCACCCAGGATAACTTTAGTCCTAGAAGTCTTCCTGAATGAGGAAGGGTTCCAAGTGGGCCTGAAGGGCAGACAGAATGTGAAAGGAGGAGGAAAAGCAATAAATTTAATGGAATTATTGTGTGTGTTGTGCTGGTTGTTATTGTTTTATCTCAGCCCATGGGGCATCTACCACAATGGAGATACAATAAGCAAATGGATTTTTGAAATTATCATGGGGCTTCCCAGGTGGCTTGGTGGTAAAGAATCCACCTGCAATGCAGGAGACATGGGTTTGATCCCTGGATCAGGACGATCCCCTGGAGGAGAAAATGACAACCCGCTCCAAAAATCTTGCCTGAGAAATCCAGGCAAGGGGACTGGCGGGGCTACAGTCCATGGGGTCTCAGAGTTGAACACGACTTAGTGATTGAGCACCAACTTACTAATTCCAGGTCTCGAGTCATACTGTCTGACCTCTAATGGGTGCTGGATTATTGCCCACTGAAAATTCTGTCTTGCTCCTCCCATGCGCTGTGTCCCATTGGCACGCCCTCTTTAAAAAGTGGTGACCCGCCTCTACTGCACAGTCGGTATCAGAAAGCCAGAGGAAATTCCCAGTCCCATAGTATTACTAGCAACCTTTATCTTGAACCTACCACCTCTTTCACTTTGAATCTTCTCTGAATTGTCTCTGCAGGTCTCAGTGGCTGCTGTTGTCCTGTCCCTGTCCAGGGCTTTGCAGACTCTCATGACTGAGTTTGCCTTCCAAATCTTCAGCCTTTGACTCTGTCCTCATTTGCAGTCCAGACACATTCTTCATCCCATCTGTCTCCTGCCAAGTCAAGGGTCTCCCCAGCTCAGACCAGTCCTGGCTCTATTCCAGTATCACCCCAAGTGGCCAGGTATCCTGTTGGCCTATAACCCCATGACTACAGACATGCTCAGCATTACTGGCAAGGGTGGCTGCAGCTCTTAGGGCTGCTTGGGGACTGTGGCTCTGTCTAGGGCACAAAATTCAGGTGGGCTTCTCATTCTCTCTCTTTTTTTTTTAATCTTTTTTATTATCCAGGGACTTCTTCTTTTTCTTTTTTTCTCCAAGCTGTTTTGTTTGTTTGTTTGTTTTTAATTTTGTTTATTTATTCTATTTATTTATGGCTGTGCTGGGTCTTTGTTGCTCTGCGGGGTTTTCTCTAGTTGTGGCAAGTGGGGGCTACTCTCTAGTTGCGGTGCATGGGCTTCTCATTGCAGTGGTTTCTCTTGTTGCTGAGCACGGGCTCTAGGGTTCAAGGGCTTCAGTAGTTGCAGTTCCCAGGCTCTAGAGCACAGGGTCAATAGTTGTGGCACAGGGGCTTACTTGCTCCTCGACATGTGTGATCATCCTGGATCAGGATCAAACCTGTTATCTCCTGCACTGACAGGCAGATTCTTTACCACTGAACCACCAGGGAAGCCCAGTCTTCTCACTCCAAGCACAGCAAGAAATGTGAAATCGCTTCCTTTCCAGGGTCCTTCTCCGACCTGATCTCCCATCTGGTACGGTGTGGCTTCTGGCTCCTAATGCAGTCCCCCCAGGAGAAAGGTAGGTTTGAATGGAGCTGAGCCCTCAGTGGGGCAGTTGGAAGCTTTGTCTCGAAGGAAATCAGAAGGGAGACAGGAGAAACAGGAAAAGGCCCAGGAGTAGGAGAAGAGGGGGAGAGGTTCTGTCCTTGGTGCTGAACAACAGTCCCAGAAATAATTAGCTGCTGAGCTTCTCTTCATGGTTTAGCACGGTTCAGCTGTGCACTGTGAAGAACCCAAAGGACACACGGAACCCGGTTCTTGCCATAAAGTGTCTTTTAATCAAATGGGAGACAATAAAACACCCATGTGAGGACACGTAGGAATAATCCTAAACAGTCCGTATAATAATGGGTCTCAGAAAACTGCACAGGAGGAAAGGGTTCTGGCTGCCTTGATAAAAGGGTCCCTGAGACAAGCCCCATTTTAAGATCTATGCCCTTTAAGGAAAAAAACACTTTATAATGAAAATTTTTTTCTTTAATCACCATGTCTTTCCCTAGACTATTTAAAGCCTAAAGGTCTTGCATAAAAACCAGTTAACCTAACTGTACCAGTGCAGTTTAAATTTAAGTGCAAATGCCATGTTTGAAATGTAAGGATATGATTGGTTTTTCACTTGTGTCTTTAAAAAGGATTGGTGAGTAATTTTTGTCTGAGTGCCCAGCCCCAGACTGTATGGCCATGGTCTCAACTTTTACTTGTCATAGTCACACCCAACTGCCCCCTCAGCAGGGGTTCCAGAAGGTCACTGCTGAGAAAGTGCTGTCCCTCCTCAGTCCCTCTTCTGCCCTCTGCATTCTCAGGACCTGGGTCTGTTGGGACCATGCCCATCCCCCCTTCTCTGCTCTCAGCATGTGTCTTCTTTGTCTTGAATGGGAAGAGGCTGCAAGTGGGACTCTCCCTTTAACTAGAGATCTCTCTGCCTTCCCCATTCATTTGCAGGAGGGATAAGAGGAGGCAATTTGCCTGTGCCTTCATCTGTATCTTTGTGAAGGTCTTCTACTCACAGAGGAAAGGAATTGCTTTAGCTCTATCACTGGAATTGGAAGCTCCAATACTTTGGCCACCAGATGCAAAGAGCTGACTCATTGGAAATGACCCTGAAGCTGGGAAAGACTGAGGGCAGGAGGAGAAGCGGGTGACAGAGGATAAGATGATTGGATGGTATCACTGACTCAATGGACATGAGTTTGAATGAACTCTGGGAGATAGTGAAGGGAAGCCTGGTGTGCTTTAGTCCATGGGGTCTCAAAGATTCAGAAATGAGTTAGTGACTGAACAATAACAACAATCATGGGGATTAGAAAGGTTAATATTTTATCACACCAATACACTGATCCCTGACTAACTTGCTACTTGAGGAGGAGGTCTCATGTCTATTGGTCTCAGTTTCTCATTTAAACTAGAATTGACTGGATGGTTGAGCATAGTTCCTGCATATTTATCCTCATAGTCTCTGAATCAAAAGTTTTGGTTAGGTCCTTACTCACCTTGGACATATATGGACCCCATTCATCCACCTCACTCCCTGGTCTTAACTTCCTGAGAGAAAATACTCTCAGGAAATGCTCCATCCATGAGCATACTTTATTCTCACATGGGACTGTTGCTTTCAATTATATTTGGTTTCCTACCAGTGGAACTGGGTTAGACAATGTGGACTGTAAAGGAACCCTTCAACCATCTCTTTCCCGAAACCTTAACCAGAGCCAGCCTCACCAACAAGAGCCTCCTTTAATTTATATTAACTCTCAAGAGAAAAGGTGTGACCAGCCCCAAAGCCTTACTACCTTGGAAGGAGAAAAGAGAGAAGAAAGAATAGATTTTTCACTCCTCCAGACAAAGGTTTCACACTTAAGCCTTCAAGAAGGGCCTGAGTGATGCCAAGAGAAGGCTGGTGCAGGTGGGATAAGACATAAACCCTGATTCTGTGTGTGATAAGGATTCCCCAGGAAGGCTTTTTCACAAGTGCTTTCAGAAGCAGAACTGAGTCAGAATTTGCAGAGAGATGGGGATACCCATACATTGTCAAGACAGAAGATCTTTTTTTACAATGTATCTCAACTTGGTAAGTCGAATGTGTTTGGGGAGCAGTAGAGCTGAGGGGGCTCCAGAGGGCCCCAGTGAAGGGTTGGGTTTTTGTCCTGAGATTCCCGAATTTGCCAAGACTTTAAGACTCAGATATAAGTTGATGTGAATGTGTGAATATGTATGGAGGAGACCATGGAGAGGGAATTTCTTTGGGCCATTATGGTTTGATCCAAATTAGTTCTAATTTGGTCGAGTATTAATTCAATGTTTATTAGTAATTGGTAATTAGCTCCAGCTCAGCCCAGGCCCCAGGGACTGGCTGTCAGGTTGTGTAATTGCTTTCCTGCTGGGAGGAAGGAGAATGGGGCTTCGGTGTTTGGTAAATATTGGGTTGGGGAAGAGAAATGGAATTTTTTTCTCTTCAGTCCATCAATTTTGTTATTCTCAATTGCTGTCCTTGTGGATTCTGCATCCCCTAGACATCCCTGAAAACTCTGTGACATTTGGTGTGGCTGGGGACAGAAGAAGAAATGCTGGGAGGAGTAGCTGGGGGGGAGTCTAGCCCTTCACAGAGGAAAAGTGAAAGTCTCTCAGTCGTGTCTGACTCTTTCTGACCCCATGGACTATACAGCCCATGGAATTCTCCAGGCCAGAATACTGAAGTGGGTAGCTCTTTCCCTCTTTAGGGGATCTTCCCAACCCAGGGATCAAACCCAGGTCCCCCACATTGCAGGCAGGTTCTTTACCAGTTGAGCTACCAGGGAAGCCCTCACAGAGGAAAGCCAACCATGCAGATCCAACCCTCCTTCATTTCTTGCCTCCAGTCCAATTTCTACACTGCTTTCCAGATGTTACACTGCCTTTAGCAGAAATCCAAGAGTCTTCCCTTTCGGGAGCTCCAGAAGCTTTGTTGCTAGGTATCCTTCTTCCTCCCTCCCCAGCAACGTCAGCACTGGAGCCAAAGCTAGGTCCTCCCCACTCTCTGCCCCCATCGACCCCAAGTGCACTGAGAACCAGTCTTGGGAATGGCAGGAAGGGTGGGGAAAGTGTGTTGAATTTGTTGACATGGGTGAGTCACTCTGAGTGGGAGCAGATGACAAAGAAACTATGACTCAGTGAAGGGAATACAATGTGGGTGAAGGCAAGGGGTTTGCACCTTCTTACCTGCCCGAGGAAATATGGAAACTAGGGATCTTGGAGTGGGGACAGCTGGTACTACTGATGTTGTGTTGGGTGTTGTCCTGATGATCTGGCATCCTCAGGTCTCTCTGGGTCGCCCGGGCATATGGCATTGTCTTCCTGATCTTGTCCCAGCTGCATTCTTTGCTGCTTTTCTGTGTATCTTGTCTTCTCTCTTTGCATGTGTGCATGTGTGCATGCTAAGTCACTTCGGTCATGCCCAACTCTGTAGCCCGCCAAGCTCCTCTGTCCATGGGATTCTCCAGGCAAGAATACTGGAGTGGATTTCTACAATCCTCCAGGGGATCGTCCCAACCCAGGGATTGAACCTGCATCTCTTATATCTCCTGCATTGGCAGGAGGATTCTTTACTGATAGAGTTACCTGGAAAGCCCTTCTATCCTGTTTAGGCCACTATTATTTGGGGTTTCTTGCAGGAACCCACCAAGTTCCATCCTAATTGATACACTGCCTAAATAACACATCGCCCAACGCAGGTGAAAGTACCCAGCATAGTAAGCCCCATATAACAGCATTTCAGTCAATTTCTTTTCTCTCCTAAACTGTGACAGCCCCGATATCATAGCTTGGTACAGTCTTTTTACTGTCAATCAACTGTGTATAGGTACATGTAACCCCAACTGTCTAAATATGGCTCCTATTATATAGCGCTTTTCAAAATTATTTTCCTCCTGAGCCTCTTTATCCTGCAAATAATATATTATCTTTAATGTATCTCACAGTTGTGGTTCTGCAGGCTCTTAGTGGACCGGATCTGGTACTCACCCAGGTCGGCTCTCTCCAGGCCCACTGCTGTTCCTCCTACCTCACCCCACTGCTACTAGGGGGCGCTTCTTCGTTTATTGTCATATTTTTTCCAAGGCCAAGAATGTGAACATTCTTTGGTAGGCAGCCATGCACATAGTAGGTGTTCAATAAATATTAAATGAAAGGCCAAGAAGTGCCACAACTACTGGAGCCTTCAAACCCTAGAGCCTGTGCTCAGCAACGAGAAGCCACTGCAATGAGAAGCCCAAGCGCCACAGCTAGAGAGTAGCCCTGCTCTCTCCAACTAGAGAAAAGCCGGAGCAGCGATGAAGACCCAGCACAGCCAAAAAATAAAGAAAGAAATAATTTTTTTAAAAATAAATAAATCAGTTGAATTAATGAAGACAATTCTGAGTGCTGTTATGAGAAGTTATATGTCCAGCAATGAATTATCTACTGTAGTGGATGAAGTGGACAAGGTCTCAGAGTGGGATTTGGGAGAGCTGGATTTGAGTCCGCACCCAGCAGTAAGGGGGAGATAAGGTAGACCCCTGGGTTTCCTGGGTGGCTCAGCAGTAGAGAATCCACCTGCAGTGCAGGAGCTTCAAGAGACATGGGTTCAACCCCTGGGTTGGGAAGATCTCCTGGAGGAGGGCATGGCTGCCCTCTCCAGTATTCTTGCCTGGAGAATCCCATGGACAGAGGAGCCTGGCGGGCTACAGCCCATGGGCTCGTAAAGAGTCAGACACGACTGAAGAGACCTAGCACACACAAGGTAGCCCTCCGCATCGCTCCGGGTAGCCATGGAACTCAGGCCAGCTGACGGAAGTA
This sequence comes from Bison bison bison, assembly GCF_000754665.1. NCBI lineage: Eukaryota > Metazoa > Chordata > Mammalia > Artiodactyla > Bovidae > Bison > Bison bison. The sequence goes on along the minus strand of NW_011491618.1, from coordinate 620,806 downwards.
AAAGTCAGTTATAAAGAGCTGCCTCTCATGGTCCCCCTCACCTGGTGTTAACTTTTTATCTGGGGCTGAATGATGGTGTGGTCAGGCGAGGCTGGTGTAATCAGAGATTCTTGGAGGCAGTGAGTGTTGATCTGGGCTCTAAATGTACAGGGAACAACAATGGCGAAGGTCCAAAGGAGCAAGGTGTTTGGGGTGGGAGACAAGCAGGACCTCTGTGGAGATTGTTTCTGATGTTAATTCAAGACTCGGGACACTAGGGAAGCTTCTCCCTGCCAGGGCCACAGCTTTACAGACTGGTTGCCCTAGCTGAGCTGTGTTCTGTTCAAAGCATTCTTGTTACAAGGAACCGTGACCCACCGACTACCTGGGTATGTTGCTGTTTGTCAAAGAAAGCAGGCAATCTCTAAGTCTCTGTACTCCCAATGCAGGGGGCCGGGGTTCAGTCCTTGGTCGGGGAACTAGATCCCACATTCTGCAACTAAAGATTACATGTCTCAATGAAGATGGAAGATCCTGTGTGTGCAAATAAGACCCAGTGCAATCAAATAGATACAAATAAATATTTTTTTTTTTTAAAAAAGAAAAACAAAATCAGGCAGCCTCAGAGTAGCAGAGATGGGCCTCAGAGGCTGAGCTGAAAGGCAGGGACTCTAGCCTTCTTCAGGCCTTGGTGGCTGCCCACTTTGCACAGAGCTATTTTAACTGCTTCTGCCTTCTCTCTCTGTCATAGCTTTTGGTTTCAGTCCTCACTATAGTTTATGTGTCTCCATGATGTTGTCAAGAGAGAGCATTTCTGGTGACCTTGAGTCAGCCTAGGGATGAAGCAGTTGCTTGTCCACCCCTCATCCAAGTGCCTGTGGCCTGTAGGGGGGACAAAGTCACATGGGGCATGGCAGAGGGTATATGGCTTTCCCCATTTAATGTCAAGGGGCAGGAATCTAGAAAGGCAGTCACGTAGAACATCAAATGACTGGGGTTGAGGACAAGTCCTCAATACCATTTTGCAAAGATTTCCACAATCTTTAGTTGTGGATTCTGGGAAAAGGAAACAGAGAAGTTCCCACAGTGACCCTGCCTGAACTTTGAGATTTACCTTCATTATCGCTTCACTCACTCACTCTCTAATGCCCACCTCTGGCCATGCTGTCTCCCCACTGGCTCTTCTCCATTGACTGAAATCCACCCATCCTTCGAAGCTCAGCTCTGCCCCACCTCCTGCCAGAATACTTCTTTAGTCAGTCCATCCCCTGACCGCCCTCTCCTGGATGACCTTGAGGGCAGGAAAGGGATGAGTGATTGTTCCCATTTTGCAGGTGGGAAGAGTGAGGCCTGAAGTGGCTGCATGGGTGGGAAGAGAATGACAAAGCAGAAAAGGAACTGGGTAAGAATTTGGGTCCTAACTCGTTGTGTGATTTTGTCCAAACCTTTTACCTTGTCTGGGTTTCTTCACTCAGTGGTGGAGACCGAACCAGATTAATGACTTTCAGTCTATGGTTTTCCACCCATGAGCACACATGCTTGCTTCTCCCTCTGGTTCCTCCAGGATGACTCCTGGGCCTGTAGTTGTAAACCCTCATCCCCTTCCCCCAAAGCTCATCAGAACGATGACCAAAAATGGCATTGCAGGGTTATCCTTGCATCTGACCTAATTTACATCACAAAATTCAAAGCTTTTGCACTTTATATTTAGGAATGATTTACTGAGCACTGAGTTACTGTCTTGAGAAACTCCAGGCTTCCAAGGTCTCTCTACTCAGGGGGCTAAGATGCCCGGATTCTGGGCTTTTTGATGTGCCCAAGTACTGGTTCACTCAGGGAGAGGCAAGGCTGGGCCAGGGCTGGGTGTCCATCGTGCAAGCCCCTCACTGACCAGGGGCTGCTGTGTCTTTCCTTTGCTACCTCCCCCTGCATGAACGCCAGACCGTGGCCAGTGGCAGGGAAAGTGGGTTAAACGTCCAGATTCCTCCCCCAGGCTCGGGTAGATTGAGCTCATCGTGCTCCCCAGCCCTCGTCCCTGGGGCTCTGAGCTGCCTTTTCCCATGTCTCCGGGTCCCTTTCTCTGGTCTCCAGTGAATACTGCCACACAGGGAGCCTGATTTACCAAGCCTTGTGCAAGTCGAGAGATGCTAATAGATTCCCTGGGGATGACAGACTGGGGCGACGGCTGGCATGGAGAAGGCAGACGGCATGGCAGCTCCCGTCCTGAGGCTGAGCCCAGCGGGCCGTGCCGGCTCCAACACTGCCGAGACACCATGATCGAGGTCATTCCTGCCTTCGTGTGATCAAGCCAAGCTCAAGGGCACTGCTGGCTTGCCCTGTGGGGGCCTCTAGGCAGCACAGAGGGAACCTGTGTGGAAAATCTTTCTTGCCCTGAGCTCAATCCAGCCCTGAATTCAGAGCCTGAATGTGGCGGCTGCAAGTGCAGGGTACTCCATTCCCATGGAGCTTAAAGCCCTGGGAAGAAGGAAGAAAATTACTCTTCTTAGGACCTGGTGGGTAAAGGCGACTCCTTCAAGCATCATCTTATTCCTACCTGGCTTCCCAACATCCCCGAACTGCAGGCAGTACTAGTGTATTTATAGGGACATTGCCTACAACCCAGAGATGCCAAGCAACTGGCCCAGAGCAACACAGATGGCCAGGAATTCTGCCAGACCCATCGCCCAAACCAGGGTGAGAAAGCCAGGAATGGGAGTTTAGGGTGGATGAAATGGAGCCTGTTTCTTCCTTCCCTTGTCCTGTGTAGGGGTGAAGACCCTCTTCCTGCACCAGCCCCCACGTGCCTCTCCTGAGACCCCAGCCAGGGCAATATCTTTTCTGTTCAAGAAGGAATAGAATCCTCATCTCCTGCCAGCAGAAATCAATAATTTATGAACTACCACTCCAGCCAGAGCAGAGAGCGATTTTTTTTAATGCTCCTGAAGATACAATATTAACAAGTCTTCTAGAGGGTGAAAATATTTGAATTGGGGGAAATGAATGTTTTCCGAGTTGGCGGGGTGGCGGGGAGCAGTCTCCTGAGATGGGCATGTGGCAAGGCAGGAGGCAGGGTTGGACTGGGGCTGACTAAGCTGTCCTGCGGCTCCAGACCTGAAGCTATAATTCAAAGGGCAGAGCAGGTTCAGAATGGGGCTCCGCAAAGGACTCCAAACTGCCTTCATCCCCGCTGCTTGTTAGGTGAAGGCTACGCATGTCCAGGTCTAAAGCTACTGTGAATTTGAAATTTTTAATTTAATTTTTATTTATTTATTTATTCACTTGGCTACACCTCGCAGCTTGTGGGATCTTAGTTCCCTGACCAGGGATCAAACCTGCATCCCTTGCATTGGAAGCATGGATTCTTAGCTACTGGACAACCAGGGAAGTTCCTCTACTGTGGTTTTTAAATTCTGGCTTCTTGGGACCTGCTCCCCTGGAATGGCCCTCCCAGCCTTCTCACTAGTCGTTCAGTCGTGTCCGACTCTTTGTGACCCCGTGGACTGTAGCCCTCTAGGCTCCTCTGTCCATGGAATTCTCCAGGCAAGAATACTGGAGTGGGTAACCATTCCCTTCTCCACAGGATCTTCCCGACCCAGGGATCACACCTGGGTCTCCTGCATTACAGGCAGATTCTTTACCATCTGAGCCACCAGGGAAGCCCTGGTGTGGAATGGAAGACGGTGTGATGTTCAATAGGTGTTATCTCCCCAAGTCAGTGTGCAGCTGACCACTCTCTGCCACCCTGACCGTGGCTTTGCCGATGGAATGTCGCTCGTCCACATCCAGGCAGAGGTCTCAAATGTGCTTGCTTGGATGACTTGGCCTCCTTGGCTTCAGCCTTGCAGCCTGAGAAGAGCACGCCTCCTGCAGCCACTGCTCCTTCAACCCAGGTCCTGGGATAAGAAACAGATGGGGCAGAGCTGAACCCATCACAGCCAGGAGCAGCCACCATGGCTGGGCTGCTGACTCAGGAGCTCACTGGGGGTTTTTTGGTTTGTTTGTTTTAAAATTTTATTAATTTCTGGCTGCTCTGGGTCTTTGTTGCTGCATGCAGGCTTTCTCTAGTTGTAGCGAGCGGGGGCTATTCTTCATTGGGGTGCACAGCCTTCTCATTGCGGTGGCTTCTCTTGTTGCGGAGCAAGGGCTGTAGGGCACGTAGTGTTCAGTATTTGCGGCTTGTGGGCTCCAGAGCACAGGCTCAGTAGTTGTGGCACAAGGGCTTAGTTGCCCCCCGGGCAGGTGGAACCTTCGCAGACCAGGGATGGAAATCTGCACTGCACCGGCAGGCGGATTCTTAACCACTGGACCACCGGGAAGTTTGTGAGCTCATTGTTATAAGACACTGAGAGCTGGGGGTGGTTTGTCACAGAATCAGCATCATCACAGGAAAGTGAACACACCCTCTCCACCCCTCTGTCTCCACCCTTGTTGGAGAAACATCTCCTTGCCTCTTTGCCTGGCATCCCCACCCCCAGTTGTCAGATGCATTCCTTTTGAAGAGTACCCACTTTCCTCTCAGACATGCTCCCAGAAAAGAGTAAAGCAAACTTCCCAACTTTTCCCATGATGAAAACCCTTTCACAGCATCAACCCATGTCTCAGACTGCACCCCGCCCCCACCCCCAGGTTCAGTGCTTGTATGCTGGTAGCCATCGATTGGGACCAGGTGGCGATGAGGGACACGGTGCTTAAAAAGCAACCATGAATTCGTTACCCTTTAGGACTGACTTTTTTAATCCAATGTAACAGCAGTTTACGAACATTTGAAAAGCAATACACAAACAGAAAACGTGTTTTATTCTGTATTTATTCTGTCATTGCGTGATAGACTAGAGATTCATGGCTTCCTTGCAGTCTGAGACTCTGAGGTACCGGGTAAAGAAGGTGAATTTTGTTGTAACACAGACTACTCTCCAGCAAGCCACTTAAACTCTCTAGATCTCAGTTTTCTCTTCTGGAAAATGGTGATACACATACTTGTGCTGTGGTGTTTTCATAAGGATGAAATTTATGAAAATAGTGGCAAAGCACTTAGCAGACATGGGAAGTGCTTGGCTAAATCTCTCCTTCGTTCTGTTCTGTCTTGCTGCTTATTTAGCCCTTATTTAGCCGTGTGACCTTGGGTGAGATTTAGAGCTGGCTCTTGGCTTCAGTTTTCTCACCTGCAGAATGGGAGCACATATTTATCTCAGAGTATTGTTTCGGGAATGATCCAGAGTTCTGGATTTGAATGAACCTGGACCATAGTAGGTACTAAAAATAGTTTTCTCCTCTCTTCTTTTCAGCTGTGCCTTGTGGCATCTTAATTCCCCAACCAGGAATAGAACCAGTGCCCCCTACCTTGGGAGCATGGAGTCTTAATCACTGGACTGCCAGAGAACTCCCTCCCTTCTTTCTTCTTTGCCATCCCCACATAACATTTCTTCATGACTGTGTGCAAGTCACACCTTCTCCAAACAGCTTTCCAAAGACCCCTCCCACCCAAGCTCTGCTCCTAACCCTCCTTTAGGAAAAAGCTCTCCTCTAGGAATGCATTCCTCACAAGCTAAAGACCCAACAGCTGATGTCAATACAGAGAAGCCCTAACCATAAATTGATTTAAGATCCTGTTTATACACCTTCACCATGATCATGTGCTCCTTTGAGCTGCTCCTGCACCTTAATTAAAGCAATTAGTGCTCAGCAGTGAGTGACGGCCTGGGTTTCTCAGACCTCTGCCAGTTTCACACTTGTCTGTGCTCCCCGAGGCCAGGCTGGGTCAGCGTGTCTACACCTGGTGTTTATAACATGGCCAGGCTCTCACTTAAGTTACTCAATCACTCTTCAAAAGGCATCTGGAAATAGAATCTCCTACCAGGCAGGAACAAAACAAGGCAAAAGGACTGCTTTGTTGAAGTAAGGACCATGAGATTTTTATTTTTTTATTTTTAGCACAGATCTCATATTTTCACCTGAGGAACTGGGCCACAGTGACCTACATCAGCCTCCTAGGGACTTGGACATGCTCTCTGTTCCCACATGCCCTCACCTGCCCTCATCCTCTCGTCCTGGACTTTTCTCTCTGTTCCGAGGACAGCAGCAGGATATTAATATTACTAATAGCTAGGATTGGCTAAGTGTTCATTTGTGCCAGGCATGGCACTGAAATGTAGTTCTAAGTGTGGTAGATTAAAAACTCCATTTCTGAGCTTGAGTCCCAACTCTGCTGTGTGACCTTGGACAAATTACTTAACCTTTCTGAGTCTCAGTTTTCTCATCAGTAAAATGGGGCAGTCGTAGCACCGGCTCTTAGGGCTGTGGTGAGGACAGAAGGAGGTAAATGTTTATAGAGTGCTCCATGCAGTGACTGGACCATCAGAAGAGCTCAAGAATTGTCAGATATCATTCTACTTTGACGATGAAATCACTTCTCCCAATAACCTAAGAAATAGCTGCATTTATCCCTCTTTTACAAATGAGGAAGTAAAGACTCAGGGAAGTTAAGCCACTTGCCCAAAGTCACACAACAAAGAAGAGGTGCTGAGCCCAGTTCTGTTTGGCTTCAAAGCTCATAGCCCTGGAAAGCTGCTCTGTGTCAATGAAGGAACACATGTCTCCTGGGTGGCCAAGGTGGAACCCCATCTGGAGAGAAGCGGTGGGGCCATGAAAAGATGGAGCTCAGAGCTATACCGCTTGGGTTGACAACCAGCTTCGTGCCTTACTGCCTCTGGGCCTTCAAAAGTTCTTGGCATTACTCAGCCCCCGTTTCCTCCTACGTGTAACAGGTGTGAATGCCTGCCTGTGATGAGCATTGCACGAACACTGCAGGTCATGAAATGTGGACTCCCCTTTCTGCTCCACAAAGGGTTTTGGGGTTGGAGGTCCCTCCAGTCACACCCCACCCAGGACACCTCCCACTCTGCTGATACCTGGTGCTGGTTCTAAGTGAGATCAGTTCCCAGGCACTTCTGTGTGGGACCTTCACACAGCACAAGCTCAACTGTGGGTAACACCCTACCACCTCTCTGGGGAACCTTGGTGAATTACTACTGTATGGGACTCAGTTTCCCCAACTGTCCCATAAGTGGCTTGGCATAGATAAGGGCCCCAGTCAGCATGTCTTAGATGGTGGGTCGCGTCAGAATCATCTATAAAAATGTTTTAAAATACAAATTCCTGACCCCATCCTTCAGAAGATCTGCTTCAGTAGGTGGAATGGAGGCTGGGGATCTGTATTTTTCTTTTAAAATTAAAAAAAATTTTTTTTTTAAGATTGAGAGTTAGTCAGTCAATCATGTCTGACTCCTTGCAACCCCATGGACCGCAGCCTGCAGGCTCCTCTGTCCACGGGATTCTCCAGGCAGGAATACTGGAGTGGGTAGCCACTCTTTTCTCCAGGGGATCTTCCAACCCAGGGATCAAATCCTGGTCTCCTGCACTTTAGGCGGATTCTTTGCTATCTGATGAAAGGGTATGATTTTTTTCTTTGAAGTACAGTATAATTTTTCCAGTAGTCATGTATGGATGTGAGAGTTGGATCATAAAGAAGGTTGAGCACCAAAGAATTGATGCTTTTGAACTGTAGTTTTGGAGAAGACTCTAGAGAGTCCCTTGGACTGCAGGGAGATCAAATCAGTCAATCCTAAAGGAAATCAGTCCTGAATATTCATTGGAGGGACTGATGCTGAAGCTCCAACGCCTGATTTGAAGAGCTGACTCATTAGAAAAGACCCTGGTGCTGGGAAAGATTGAAAGCAGGAGAAGAAGGGGACAACAGAAGATGAGATGATTGGATGGCATCACTGACTCAGTGGACATGAGTTTGTGCAAGCTCTGGGAGATGGTGAAGGACAGGGAAGCCTGGCATGCTGCAGTCCAGGGGTCGCAAAGAGTCAGATACAACTGAGCAACTGAATGACAACAAATAGTAGGTTCACAATATTGTATTAGTTTGAGGTGCACAGCAAAGTGATTCAGTTATATATCATATGTGTCTTTTTCTTTTTTTTCAGATTCTTTTCCCTTTTGGGTTATTCTAAAGTACTGAGTATAGTTCCTGGAAATCTGTATTAAAAAATGTTTATTTATTTGACTGCTCCAGGTCTTAGTTGCAACACGTGGGATCTCTGATCTTCATAGGCAGGATCTTTTCAGTGTCGGCATGTGGGATCCAGTTCCCTGACCAGGGATGGAAACTGGGCCTCTTGAAGTGGAAGCACAGAGTGTTAACCACTCGACCACCAGGGAAGTCCTATAATCTGTATTTTTAAATGTTTCCTCAAGTGATTCTGTTGCTCAGTCAGGCTTGGGAATCATCAGCCTAGTTTCTCAACTCCCTGTGGTTCCAAGTAGCGACTGTGCTGTCTCTGTCTGTGTATTCTCCACCGTCTGGGGCTACCCTGCACCCCAGCCTGGGCTAGATAGTGAAGCAAGGGATTAGGACATGCTGGGTGGAAGCAGGAATGACTTCCCACATCAAACAGGAATCTTGCCATGTGCCTTGGGGCAATCACAAGCTCGCTGGGAACTGTTCCCACTTTTACTGGGATGAGGTACCTCATCCCATGGGAAGGGACGATTCATGCCAAAGAGGTTAGATTCCCTTTCCGATTTCTCCTCAGACAATCCCACCCCAGACACATCTACCAAGGAACCTCATCTGTCCAGGCCTTGACTTTACCCATGCTTTGAAACAGCTGGGCGTTTGGAATTTGCTAGGGCTGGTAGGCTGCAGTCCATGGGGTCGCTAAGAATCAGACACGACTGAGCGACTTCACTTTCACTTTTCACTTTCATGCATTGGAGAAGGAAACGGCAACCCACTCCAGTGTTCTTGCCTGGAGAATCCCAGGGACAGGGGAGCCTGGTGGGCTGCCGTCTCTGGGGTCGCAACACAGTCGGATACGACTGAAGCGACTTAGCAGCAGCAGCAGGGCTGG
>NW_011491618.1:607101-611809 GCF_000754665.1 Bison bison bison | reverse complement strand
GGCTGGGTGGGGGGAGGGGCAGCTAGACTTCTTCATTAGTTTCCTGAGAGGTGTGGTTTCCTGTAGCTGTTATGGGGGTGGCCGTGGGCGTCTCACAGGAAATGTGTTTTTTAGAGTGATGGACATGGACCATAAGAGTGGCCTTTTGTTTTTTAAAATTATTTTTTGAAAATTTTGGCTGTGCTGTGTGTCATGAGGGGGAATGAGGGATCCTAGTTCCCTGATCAGGAGTTGAACCCATGCCTCCTGCATGGGGAGCACGGAGTCTTGACCACTGGACGAGCAGGGAAGTCCCAGAGTGACCTTTGAAACGAGAACAACACAAGATGATCAAGAAATAAGGGTCAACCATAACAGGAAAGCTATTAGACTGTATAAAAAAAACCTGTGTTTTATTTGTTAGAATCAGAACAAAAATCCAGAACTTACAAAAAGGATCTCCTGTAAAAGAAAAAAAAAAGTGCTCCTTTCACTTCACATCCACAGGTCTACCCCAGAGGCAATCACCACTCCACTTTCTTACAGAACCTTCTAGAGACAATCTAGGCCAGTCAGTGCAGGTAGGGGGAAGATAACTCATGTTCTTCCATAAAAGGTAACATACTATACATATTCTTCTGCCCCTTGATTTTTCCAGTTTTCCAGATTGGCAGAGTAATCACATTTAAAAAAAAAAATAAATAATGGTACTATGTATATTTGTGTATTATTTACTCGGCTGTGTTGGGTCTTAGTTAGTAGTACATGAGATCTTTGTTGCATCTTGCAGTATGTGGATTCCAGAGTGCTCCAGCATGTGGGATTGTAGATCTCTTAGCAGGGATCAAACTTGAGTTCCCTGCATTGCAGGGTGGATTCTTAACTGCTGGACCACAGGGAAGTCCCCCAGGAGCCACACGTTTTAAACCATATTTAAACAGTTGCTGGTATTCCATATTCTGGACAGTTCATTTAGTTAATCCTCTGTTAGCCGTTTGGATCATTTCCCAACCTTTTGTTTTATAAGAGGTGTTTCAATACAGTCGTCCTGCAAGTATGCACTTCTATACTTAATCTACAAGATAAATATCTGGGAATAGAATTTCTATGTCAGAGGGCACGTGAATTTTGGGGGGGCATAGTGCATTTATGGGCTTCCATGGTGGCTCAGACGGTAAAGTGTCTGCCTGCAATGTGGGAGACCCGGGTTCGATTCCTGGGTCGGGAAGATCCCCTGGAGAAGGAAATGGCAATCCACTCCAGCACTCTTGCCTGGAAAATCCCATGGACAGAGGAACCTGATAGGCTACAGTCCATGGGGTCGAAAAGAGTCAGACAGGACTGAGCAACTTCACTTTCACTTTCATACTGCATTTAAATAAACGATATACCATATCTTGCTGAATTGAAGTTATGAAATACAAGAATCATATATCTTATAAATAAATATATGATGATATTACCAAATCAAATATTTCCAAGCTTCTGTATACCGTGGTAAGAATTTTTAATTTTGATAGGGTCAAATTGCCTTCTTCAACGATCTTACCAATTTACACTCTCCCTGGAGATATACAAAAGTGTGTTAGCAAATGTTTTTTATCTTTGCTGATTTGATAGGCGAAAAAAAAATTGCTATCTTCTTGTAGCCTAATTTGCATGTCTTTCATGAGTGAAGTTGAGCATTTTTTTCACATGTCTGAGAGCCATTTGTTCTTCCTTGAAAACTGTTTATGTTCTTTACCTGCTAGTTTTGCACCTGGATTGTTGCTTTTTTCTCTTATGGATTTGGAGGAATCTTTACATATCAAGAAAACAACCCCTTTGCCTGGGGCTAAGAGATGCCAGCTTGTTCTCTGCTTAGGGTATTTTTTTCCAAGGCAGAAATTCTTGACTTTTATGCAGTCAAAATCACTGATCTTTTCTTTATGACTTCTAGGTTTTGTATCACATTTTTAAAGGTCTTCCTACCTCCAAATTGGGCTTCCTAGTCCATGGGGTCGCTGAAAGTTGGACACGACTGAGCGACTTCACTTTCACTTTTCACTTTCATGCATTGGAGAAGGAAATGGCAACCCACTCCAGTGTTGTTGCCTGGAGAATCCCAGGGACGGGGGAGCCTGGTGGGCTGATGTCTATGGGGTCGCACACAGTCAGACACGACTGAAGCAGCTTAGCAGCAGCAGGTGGCTCAGTGGTAAAGAACCTGCCTGCCAATGCAGGAGACATGAGTTTGGTCCCTGGATCGGGAAGATCTCCTGGAGAAGAAAATGGCAACCCCCTCCAGTATTCTTACCTGGGAAATCCCATGGACAGAGGAGCCCGGCGGGCTACAGTCCATGGGGTTGTAAGAGTCAGACACGACTTAGCAACTAAACAATAACAACCTCCAAATTAAATTTTTTATCTTTTAATATTATTGTTCTTTTTTTTTATGTTTAAGCCTTTGATGCACCTGACATTTATTTTACTATAAGGTGTGAGACAGGGATCCAACTTTTATTTCCAGCTGTTCCATGGTATGTAATAAATAAATAATCCATTTCATCCCCAGTGATTTGAAACACGATCTTCACCACATACCAAATTGCTGTGGCAATTTGTTTTCATTATAAAGTTGTTTTTTTTTTTTTTTTCCTGTTCCGTTGACCTGTTTGTGTTGTTTTAACCATTGTAGCTTTATCGTATTTTAAATATCCTAAACCCCCTCACTACTGTTTTAGGTTTCTGCCTATTCTTGCTTGGTGATTTTTCTGTATAAACTTCAGAACAAGCTTCACTGATTCCATAAAGGAAGGTGTCTTGGTGGTGGCGTGTGTGGGCAGGGCATGCTGCCCAGCAGAGACGATGCAATGGTGTTGGACAGTTATGGGTGACTCTTCTTTCCTTTCTCTCCCTTCATCGAGGAGGGCTTTCTGGAGGAAGAGGAGCAAAAGGAAGCAGAGGAGGACCAGGAGGAAAAGGAAAGGTGGAAGAGGAATCTCAGAGCAAGGGGAAAAAGAGGCCTCCTGGCACTACTTTCTGGGGAGAAGAAAACAACAAGAGGAGGCTTCTTGGAAGAGGAGCTAAAATCAAAGCTTCAGGGAGATTGGAAATGAGTGGGTGGTCGAGGAGGTGGAGGCCAGCTGGAGGGAGGCTCTTGCCTGGTCGGGGGTGGCCTGGAATTGATGAAATACATGGTTAGAGAGACATGATCAGCCTCTGAGTCACGGGGCAGGCCTTCAGTGAGCCAGCTGCCCAGGCTGCATGGAGGCGACGGGCAGAAACAGAAGGGGGAAGCAAGAAACCCCAGCGGCCCCTGCAGGCCCGCTGTCTCCCAGGGGCCCTGCCTCCCATTCCTACTGGTGACACAGGGTCCCTTCCTCCAGGGGAACCAGACATGGGGGTTGGGCTTGACTGCTGTGAACAAGTGGGTGCATTTGCTCTTGGTGGGGAATCGGAAGCTGGATTTTGAGAACCTGTGATGGGGTTGTGAATCCTGGGCTATGACAGAGGCACTTCGAGGGGGTGTTGCAATTTTATGAGAAGCTGTGATTCTCCAGACCAAAGTAGGCGGCAGGAGCTCAGTCCTGGGAGCCGGAAATGCCCCCACGATGGGGAGATGGCTGGTGCCAGGGAAAGAAGGGTGGCAGGGGGAATCTGAGCTTGGGCTTCCCTCACAGCCTTATCAGCTTCCAGGAAGGGGTTGGATGAGGAAGGAAATAAATGCATGGCTGGAAATGAGCCCAGAGGGCTCTCTCTCTGCTCAAGGCTTTGCTCACCCCCAACCGGGGGAACTCTCACTCCAGGAAGACCTTTCTGGGTGAGGACCCTCTCGGCTCCCAGCAGCCTGGTCACTGCTGCAGACTTGTGCAATGAGCTGCTTTTGCCCTGCTACAGTGGCCACCTTCAGAGCCCCTGTCCAAGGTGGCTGGGACCACCTCTTGCTGCTCTCCATCCTAAAGCCAACTCTTCTCTCTTCTCCCTTCTAGGCTGGTTTGGCCAGGGAGCAGAGTCTTGCTTGCCTGCCCGAGGATACAATAAGATCCTTTCTTTCCTCAGCAGCTCAAATCACAGAATGTCCTCAGATCCAACAGCCCCCCACCTGAAACACCGACGCCCAGAGGAGGCACGTGAGAGTCCTGTAGCCACAGAGCAAATGAAATCATTGTTGTTGTGGCCAGAATCCAGGCTACTGGTTTCTAGCTGCAGGTCTCCCACCTACTCTGGGCCCCACACCCAGGAGCCCATCCTGGAGGAATCTACCTGCACTAGGCATAGGGGGGTGGTCTTCCTTCTAGAGGGCTGGGACACCTTGGTTTCAAAAACCTCAGGGTTCTGGAACTTCCCTGGCAGTCCAGTGGTTGACTCTGTGCTTCCAGTGCAGGATGCATGGGTTCAAACCCTGGTTGGGGAACTAAGATCCCACATACTGCATGGCAAAAAAAAAGTTTAGGGTTCAGTGTTTTGCGGGGCTGTGCTTATTTTCAGTTAGAATGGATAGAATGTTTGTTTGCAATTTGCTTTTTTAATGCAAAATACATGCCCTGGATATGAGGCCAACAATACAAACCTGTAGGGAGCTGGTGGGGTTTGCTGCTGCTGCTGCTAAGTCACTTCAGTCGTGTCCGACTCTGTGTGACCCCATAGACGGCAGCCCATGAGGCTCCCGTCCCTGGGATTCTCCAGGCAACAACACTGGAGTGGGTTGCCATTTCCTTCTCCAATGCATGAAAGTGAAAGTGAAGTC
>NW_011491618.1:605678-607001 GCF_000754665.1 Bison bison bison | reverse complement strand
CAGTCGTGTCCAACTCTTAGCGACCCCATGGACTGCAGCCTACCAGGCTCCTCTGCCCATGGGATTTTCCAGGCAAGAGTACTGGAGTGGGTCGCCAGTGCCTTCTCCGTGGCGGGGTTTAGTAGAACATAAATTCTTGCTGACGAGCTGAGATTTAAGCTCCATCTGGAAATCACTTCTTCCCTCTGGGCCTCAGTTTCCCCCTACTGCAAATCATGCCAAATCATGCATGATTTGCATGGGACACTCTCAGGCCTCCCTAGGGGTCAACTCCTGCACCTTCTGCTCAGCAGGTCATGGGAGTGGGCCTTACTGTCTATTCACCAGGCACATCACACACAACTCAGTTTTAGAAGCAACATAGCGTGCTCGCTTTGGCAGCACATATACTAAAATTGGAACGATACAGAGAAGACTAGCATGGCCCCTGTGCAAGGATGACACGCAAATTCGTGAAGCGTTCCATATTTTTATCACTCATTATCAGAGAAATGCAAATCAAAACCACTATGAGGTACCATTTCACACCAGTCAGAATGGCTGCGATCCAAAAGTCTACAAATAATAAATGCTGGAGAGGGTGTGGAGAAAAGGGAACCCTCTTACACTGTTGGTGGGAATGCAAACTAGTACAGCCACTATGGAGAACAGTGTGGAGATTCCTTAAAAAACTGGAAATAGAACTGCCTTATGATCCAGCAATCCCACTGCTGGGCATACACACTGAGGAAACCAGAAGGGAAAGAGACACGTGTACCCCAATGTTCATCGCAGCACTGTTTATAATAGCCAGGACATGGAAGCAACCTAGATGTCCATCAGCAGATGAATAGATAAGAAAGCTATGGTACATATACACAATGGAGTATTACTCAGCCATTAAAAAGAAAACATTTGAATCAGTTCTAATGAGGTGGATGAAACTGGAGCCTATTATACAGAGTGAAGTAAGCCAGAAGGAAAAACACCAATACAGTATAATAATGCATATATATGGAATTTAGAAAGATGGTAACAATAACCCTGTGTACGAGACAGCAAAAGAGACATTGATGTATAGAACAGTCTTATGGACTCTATGGGGGAGGGAGAAGGTGGGAAGATTTGGGAGAATGGCATTGAAACATGTAAAATATCATGTATGAAACGAGATGCCAGTCCAGGTTCGATGCATGATACTGGATGCTTGGGGCTAGTGCACTGGGATGACCCAGAGGGATGGTATGGGGAGGGAGGAGGGAGGAGGGTTCAGGATGGGGAACACATGTATACCTGTGGCGGATTCATTTTGATATTTTGCAAAACTAATACAATTATGTAAGT
>NW_011491618.1:590820-605578 GCF_000754665.1 Bison bison bison | reverse complement strand
GCAAAAAAAAAAAAAAATAGAAGCAACATAGCAGCTCATGAGGTTCCCAGGGACCAGGCGTGAGGCACAGTCCAGCAGAGGGAGACGGCCCAGGATGGACACTGCCAGTGAGCAGAAACACTCCTCACTGCCAGGCCAGTGCCAGGTGGGTACCTCCTGCCCCCCATACTTCCCTCCATCAATGTAGCATGGGGTGCCCCAGAAAGAGCTTTTGCTCTTGCAACTCCTCAGAGGGAAAAATATGCTTCATGACAGAAACGTGAGCATTGTCAGAAGTACATTCAATCAGTTATGTAAGTTTTGAAACAAAAGCCAAATTTCCATCTGTAATGAAACTGTGTAAAAAAAATTCAAGGAAAACCCAAACTAAGAAAAACCATGCATAACAAACATGAAAACATTTGTTATAGCATCTCTGCTAGGCCTTGCAGCTGCCTGCATGAACTTTGGTTCATGTTAAAGTGTTGCAGAACTTTGCATCACTCAGCACACACATTTCTGATTTGCCCTCAATTGTTTGCAGCAGTAATGGGCTGTGTTTTTGCCTGGGTGTATTAGTTAGGGTAAGGCAGGCTGCTGTAACAAAGAGACCCAATAACAACTCAGAAGATAGTAGCTTAATTCTCTCTCCTGTAATGAGCTGAACAGTCCAGATCAGTGGGCAGCTCTATTCACACAGCGTATGGGAACCCGGATTCCTTCTGTGGTGTGCCTCTGTTGACCCATAGGCTTAGGGTCAAAAACTGAGACTCGGTTTCCTGGAAACACCTGCATCTTAAGGCTCCATCTGGGAACTAAACTCCTCTCTTTGCTCACATTCTGTTGATGAAAACTCAGCCCCAAGGTCACACCTAACTGTAAGAGAAGCTGGTTATGGCGGTTCCTAGCTAGGCTCTCATGTGCTCAAATACAACTTTATTACCAAGGAAGAAGGGGATATACAATTCAATGGATCACAAATAGATTTTTGATGTCTGAAAGTGATGTCAAGCTAAACTTTTTTCTCCCTCTGACAGTCCTTTTCATGTCAGGCTCTGCCTTTTGAATCATCTGTCCGTTTACCACTATCCTTCCCACTTCCTGGCTCTTGTTTCTCCTCCTTCTCCTCATCCTCACCACACCTCTCCTCCTCAGTCTTTCCTCACTTGATACAGAACTAGAATAAGTAGGATGGAGCTCCAGGTACCAAGGGTCAGATTGCACAACCATGCCCCAGATGATCAGAGCAGAGGATGCCAGTGTGCATCCCTGCCCCCACTTGCCCATGACCACTTCACCTGTGGTTAGCCATCCCCAATGCAAAAGACCCTTGAGGATGCATTTGAGAAACAGGTAGACTATATGGGGAATAAGTACTGATTTTGTGGCAGGAGACCTGAATTTCATGTCCCGATTCTGCCAGTTCTAATTGTGGGGTCTTAAGCAGGTCTCCTGGCCTCTGCTCTGAATCTTTATTAAAAAAAAAAAAAAGTAGCTAAATGCAACTTCACCCGCATGCCCCAAAGAGGTTTTGTGAGCCTAACACAAAATCATATTTGGGTGAGAGCTTTATATCTTTTAAAGTATATTTCTTTAAGTAAATTAAACATGCTTGTTTATAGTCTGAATTTGACAATTCCAGCATCTGAGGTCCTCTGGACATCTAGTCTGCTATTTGTTTTATCTGCTGATTTTCACCTGGACCAGCTTATTTTCTTATGTATCTTATAATTGCAGGTTATGAGCTCATGTTCACCTGGGCTTTTCTTATCTGTGGGAATCCTGGGAGGTCTGGATTAAGAGTGTCATTTCCAAAGAGGATCCCCAAGGTACTACTAATCTGGTCCCAGTAAATTACTTGGTTTGGGCCGTCCAAATCACATAACCAGTGTACATGTGAACCTCAACCAGCAGAGGAGAGGAGTTTCAATTCTAAATTCTTGGAAGAGACTAATTTTTTTTAACTCAGAGCCCAGGCCAAGACAGATGTGCTTCCTGTAGTCTGTCTTCACTGATACTACTACTACTAAGTCGCTTCAGTCGTGTCCGACTCTGTGTGACCCCATAGACGGCAGCCCATGAGGCTCCCGTCCCTGGGATTCTCCAGGCAAGAACACTGGAGTGGGTTGCCATTTCCTTCTCCAATGCATGAAAGTGAAAAGTGAAAGTGAAGTCACTCAGTCGTGCCCGACTCTTAGCGACCCCATGGACTGCAGACTATCAGGCTCCTCCGCCCATGGGATTTTCCAGGCAAAAGTACTAGAGTGGGTTGCCATCTCCTTCTCTGTCTTCACTGATAGGGCCACCTTTTCACTTCAGATTTAGCCCTTCAAGGATCTAGGTTTTATGTTAGGATCTCAATTAAAATTTCCCACCTTGCTTGGGTCCTCATGTGGATTTTAAAACTCAAGACCCTATGCTTAAAAAAAAAAAAAAAAAGAACCCTATGCTAAGGAGTTGGGCTAATGCCCTGAGGGGCGCTGCCACCTTCAATCTCATCTCAGTGTTCTTACTTCCTATTCTGTCTTCATTTGAGGCCTTTGAGGAATGCCCTCACCTGCCTGTGAATTCAAGGCTTTATTGACACACTATTTGTGGTATTTTGCCCCACACATACTGCTGTATAGTGGGAGCAGTTTTTATGATGGCCAAAAGATTTCCATGGTGGATCAAATGGTAAAGAATCTGCCTGCCATGCAGGAGACTCGGGTTCGATTCCTGGGTTGAGAAGACCCCCTGGAGGAGGGAATGGCAACCCACTCCAGTATGCTTGCCTGGACAGAGGAGCCTGGTGGGCTACAGCCCATGGACTCGCAAAGAGTCAGACACAACTGAGCAAATAACACTTTCACTTTCTAGCAGACTCAAATGCCGCATCTTTCGCCCTTTTTTAAAGCAATCCCTTCTCCTTTGCTCTTTTCCTTTTTATCTCTGGTCTTGCTTCTAGTCTCTGGCTTGTTCTGTCCACACTGAAGGCACGCTTGACTGCTAGATCGCAATGGTTAGCTTTGCATGTCCTAAGGGGACATTTTGGCAGGTTGTCTTCAATGCTCCTGGTTGACTCTCCCCTGCTCCTCCCTCTGGTTTTCTAACTCCAGCTCCTTAATGTAGCCCGTGAACAACCACTACCCCCATCGGTGCCCTCCAGCTTTATCTTCTGCACAGACTTGTCAGAATCTCTCTTTATTCACCCAGAGCTCTTTAGCCCATCACTATTCAACATGTCAAAAGGCACCCCGCCAGGAGCAGGTTTTGGCTAGAGCTTTTTATAATCTGGAGCTTTCCTCCTTTGAATCTCTGTGAACATTATCTATCCGAAAAACTCAAAAGTCTTGAGCTCAGAGCCCCAGACATCAACACCAAGCCTTCAGTCCCAGCTCATCTCACGGGCAAGGTCCTAGGATGTGAGGTCCAACTACGGGTCCAGAGGGGCCAGAACTTGGCCAACTTCTCCTCCCCAGAATGGAGTCAAGGAATGTAAGTGAATCCTGGCGTGGGAGAGCCAGGCAAACTGCCTGAGAGGGAAAGAGAATCTTTGGCCCACATTGGAGGGTCATTTTCCTTCTGGTTGGCAGCCCTCTCCCCAAGACTGGGCCCGAAGACCCTCAGTCAAGCGGGCTTCCAGGAGGATTTGCTGAAGCTGTTACCCCAGGGGGAACTGACAGGAACTTGGGAACATGCCACCTCTCTCAGGGGACTTTGCATGGTAATAGGAGGCTAAGCCTTACACCAGGGGACAGGATCCCAGACTTCCAGGACAAGGAAAGCCAAACAATGGGGGTCAAGGACCCTCCTCCCAAGGCTACTAGAACTAGACCTACAGGATTCTGGATGCTTTACTGCAGTCACTGTGCCCCAGCACTTCACATCATATGCAATGTCTCTGCATTTAAAGCTCATATGAACAGATGACATTATCATCATTTTATAGGAAACCAAGACTGAGTGAGGTAATAAAGGTCCCATCACTTCCTGACTTCCTCTAAAACCTGGCCCCTTCCTTCCGTGCTGAGCTGTTTCCAAGAGGCCAAAAGATGGATGGGCAGGTTGGCTCCTGCAACCATGCAGGTAAAAGCTGACATCTGTGCACCAGCCTTTAGGAGGCAGCAGACACAGGGGTGAAGCTCCAGGGCTCAGGCGTCAGAGCAGTTGAGTTTAAATGCCAGCCGAAGCTCTGAACTAGCCAAGTGACTTGGATAAATTTTACTCCAGCTCCTCCCTTAGTCTCTCCCTGCCAATAACCAGAGTGAGCCTTTGAAACACAAACTAGATCATTTGACTCCTCTGGTCTCAACCTTCCAACAGCTTCTCACCACTTTAAAAATAAAATCCAAGCACTTTCCCAGGGCTCATGGCAGAGGCTGCCAGTGCTCATGGAAGCCTCAATCCTTCCCTTGATCCTAGACTCAGCACTGCAGCCTTCCTCAGCCTCCTGTCATGGGGAGGACATAAGACTGCTTTTTGCTAATAGAAATCGAGTGGAGGTGACACGTGTACCTTTTGGCTGAGGCATTTGAGAGGGGTGTGCCCTCTCTCCACTTTCCCCATCTGCCAGCTGGATGTAGGGTATCTGGTGAGGTGTCTGAGGAGTTGACAGAGCCCCCAGATGTGAGGTGCTTGGGTTCCTGGGTGTGTGGAACAAGCACCATTTACCCCAACTCTGACGATACTGAGTTGTTACAGAAGCCAAAAAATGAACCTTTATTGTTTTATACCATTAAAACTTGGGTGAGGGACTTCCCTGGCAGTTCAGTGCTTAAGACTTGGCCTTCTGGTGCAGGGGGTGTGGATTCAATCCCTGGTTGGAGAGCTAAGATTCCACATGTCTTGGGGCCAAAACAAACAAACAAACAGAAGCAGTATTGTAACAAATTCATTAAAGACTTTAAAAATGGTCCACATCAAAAAATCTTTAAGTTGGGTGACTATGTGTTGTAGCAGCTGGCTAACCCTGACTCTGTACATCCTGTCCCCTTCCACCCTCTGCACTTCCCTCCCTCTTCCTCACTCTATCCTGGCCATCAGCCTTCCTGCCACTCCTCAAAGACTCCAAGATCACTCCCACTGTGAATGACATGCACATACTGCTATATTTAAAATGGATAACCAACAAGGACATACTGTATGAAACACAGAACTCTGCTCAGTGTTATGTGGCAGCCTGGATGGGAGAGGAGTTTGGGGGAGAATAGATACATGTATATCAATGGCTGAGTCCCTCTGCCTTTGTTACCCATTGCTCCATTCTCCTGGAATGTTCTCCCAAAGCTTTGCATGATGTCTTTCTCCAGGTTTCTGATCAAATATTACTTCCTCAGCGTGAGAACACCTGGCTACCCTTTTAAAGCAGTTCTGCCATCACTCCCCATCTCCTGACTGCTCTATTTTTCTCCAGAGCAGTTACCATCACTTGACATTTATTATCTATCCCCCTCCTGTGCCTGTCTATCCCTCATGCCTAGAACAGCAACTGGCACATCATAATGACTTAATCAATAGTCTGTGAATGAGTGGGGCTTCCCTCGTGGCTCAGATGCTAAAGAATCTGCTTGCAATGCAGAAGACCCAGGTTTGATCCCTGGGTTGGGAAGATCCCCTGGAGAAGGAAATGGCAACCCACTCCAGTATTCTTGCCTGGAGAATTCTATGGACAGAGGAGCCTGCCGGGCTACGGTCCATGGAGTCGCAAAGAGTTGGACATGACTGAGCAACTAACACTTTCACTTTGAATGGATACATGGACTCTCTTCTCTCTGATTCTTTATCTATTTCATTCTCCGTTTTCTTGTCCATAGGATGGAGGTTGTGTGTTGAGGTTGCTAGGAGACGATGCAGGTTAAGTGTGCGGCACAGAATCTGTGCACAGATGCCCCAGGAAGTGCAGTTTCTAGTGTCCTTAGGGATGTAGAAGGTGGAGGCTGCAGAGAGAAAGGTTTGAATGGTGCAATGGCAGCAGGATATCCAATTCCTCCTTGACTCTCAAATTTTTACTCAGGCCCACCTGCACCCCTGTCTTGTCCCCTCCCCACCTCTGCATGGCTATCAGAAGTCTGGAGCCTTGAGGTGGGGATGGAGAATCCAGATAGACCCAGTGCAGGGGACCCAGACCCATACAGGGGGCTAATTGGAGTAGGGCCGAGGAGGGTTCTTTAGGCAGAAAGATTCCTGTCCTGGCCCTCCCAAGAGAGAAGGAGTGGGGCTGAGCCAGCAAGCTTGGGATCCTTGGGCTGGCTGCCAGCTGCCACTGCTGACAGGCATGTGGGGATTCACCAGTGCAGGTAACTGAACTAATGGAGTAAGCGGACGGGAAGGAGGAGGTTTAGGCTGCACTTTAGGCGATAAGCCACGGAGTTGGGAATCTGAGCAGCTGTAGCCACAGGTGGAAGGAATTCACCTGCCAGCCTTCCCAGCCTGCAGGGATGAGACCCAGGCCTCTTGCATTTGTGGCCTGAGGGAGATGACAACTTCAAGGTTACCCCCTGGTTGTTGGAGATGGAGATGGGTTTTCAAAGAGAGAATAGCACACACAAAGGCATGGAGTCGTGAAATAACAGAATAATGGAGTGTTTGCTGGTTAGGATGGCAGGAGGGAGGCAGCACTGGTGGCCCCAGGACAGGGCAATATTGCCACCTTGATGATAACTTGACAATATTAACTTTTCTAATCCAAGAATATGAGATATGTGTCTTTCCATTTATTTTGTTCTTTTATTTTTTAATATTTTACTATCACAACTGCTATTTATTATTGTGTTTCTATAAACATATGAAAATGTGAACTTTACATTCTTTTTTAAACTTTTTATTTTACATTGGAATACAGTTGATTAACGATGTTGTTTTATTTTCTGGTATACAGCAAAATGATCTAGTCATACATGTATCTACTCTTTTAAAAATTCTTTCCCCATTTAGGTTGCTACATAACGTTG
The DNA here is from genome assembly GCF_000754665.1 of Bison bison bison. Lineage (NCBI taxonomy): Eukaryota > Metazoa > Chordata > Mammalia > Artiodactyla > Bovidae > Bison > Bison bison. Next base: position 598,667 of record NW_011491618.1, on the reverse strand, counting down.
AGCAGAGTTCTCTGTGCTATAGAATAGGCTCTTGTTGGTTGGAAGTGAAAGTGTTAGTTGCTCAGTCGTGCCTGACTCCTTGTGACCCCATGGACTGGAACCCCCCAGGCTCCTCAGTCCATGGAATTCTGCAGGCAAGAATACTGGAGTGGGTTGCCATTTCCTTCTCCAGGGGATCTTCCCAACCCAGGGATTGAACTCAGATCTCCTGCATTGCAGGCAGATTCTTTACCCTCTGAAATATAGCAGATGTGCTTGGGTAGATGATATCATCAACACAATGGAAATGAGTTTGAGCAAACTCTGGAAAATGGTGAAGGACAGGGAAGGCTGGTGTGCTGCTGAGGTCGCAGAATTGGACATGACTGAGTGACTGAACAACAGGATGGTGGGTAGAGTCAGGAGCTGACCTCAGAAAAGCCATGACTAGGAGCCAGGGGACCCAGGCCTGCAATGGACTCTGGATCCTTGAGCAGGTCATTTATTTCCTCTGTGCCTCAGTTTCCTTATCTGTTGAACTGAAGATAGAATCCCTCATATGAGATGAGGAGGAGAAACAGAGGATGCCTATGCAGTTTGAAAATTGCAAAGTGTTAGGCAATTATTGCCTGGAAAATCCCATGGATGGAGGAGCCTGGAAGGCTGCAATCCATGGGGTCGCTGAGGGTCAGACATGACTGAGCGACTTCATTTTCATTTTTCACTTTCACGCATTGGAGAAGGAAATGGCAACCCACTCCAGTGTTCTTGCCTGGAGAATCCCACGGATGAAGGAGCCTGGTAGGCTACAGTCCATGGGGTCGCAGAGAGTGGGACAGAACTGAGCAACTTCACTTTCACTTTCACTTTTTCAGCCCCATTAGTCTCCATCAATGACTGGGGAGCTGAGATGTAAATACCCCAGTTCTCTCAGCCCGCAGGTGGTCTCACCCTTAGTGTGCAGGTTGCTCACCACATTTCTGGGATTTTGGGGGATTGAGCTCATTCACCCGTTGCCTTCCTTTCCCTGTTGCATTTTCCCACTCTACACTAGCCTTCCTTGCACCTCCCGAATAAACTCTCGGTATGCACATCTTTGTTTCTGGGTCCATTTCTAGAAGGCCATGTTCCCCTTTCCTGCCATCATGACAACCCACTGACCGGCCAACTGGCAGTTTCCCAGAGGATGGCTGCTCTGTCATCCCAGGCCTTGGGGTGCCGATAACCAGAAGTGGAGCCCCCACTGGACGGACTGTGGACAGACAGCAGGAGTAAGAAACCCAGGGGCCACTCTGGTGCCTCTCACCTGCTACTCCCTCAGGTAGAAAGTTCGACTTCCTGGCAGAAAGAATCTGGCTGGCTAACTCGAGTCAGGTGTCCTCCTTTGCTTCAGTTAGCTAAAGCCAGGAGTGAGGAGGAAGCTGGGAGCACTCTGGAGCCAGGCCTGAGGGTGGCCAGTTCCTGGAGGATGGGCAGGTGCGGGTGCCTGCCATCGGTCACACCTCCTCTCAGAAGGTCCTGTGCTTCATTTTTCCAGAGAGCAGGGGTCTGTGTCACTTCATTCAACCTTCATGGAGGTTCTAATTGATGAATCATGGGCACCAAGTGCCATGAAGACCGGGGAGTCCACCAACCACAGCAACACAGGAGCCTGGGGAGAATCTGGCTACAGTGAGACCCACCACTGTCAGCTCTGTATCTTGATCTCTTCCTCCAGCCAGGGGAGGCTAGCATTGAGCCAGCCAGCACAGTCATGTGTGGACAGAAAGTGCAGGAAGGTATCTTCATCTGCTCCCCAAGTTCCTATAGAAGGTGTCAGATTCATCAGAAATTCCAGAGCTGGATTTTACTGACTCACCATATTGGGATTCTGTCAGTGGAGGGAATTCCCAGGTGGTCCAGTGTTTAGGACACTGCTCCTTCACTGCTGAGGACACAGGTTCAATCCCTGGCTGGGGAACCAAGATCCTGCAAACTGCAGCAGGGTCAAAAATGTAAGTTGATACAGCCCCTGTGGAGAACAGTATGAAGATTCCTTAAGAAACTAAGAATAAACCTACATATGACTCAGCAATCCCAGTACCGGGCATACACCCTGAGAAAACCATAATTGAAAAAGACAAACATACCCCAATGTTCATAGCAGCACTATTTACAATAGCTAGGACATGGAAGCAACCTAGATGTCCATCGACAGATGAATGGATAAAGAAGTTGTGGTACATATGTACAATGGAATATTGCTACTAAGTTGCTTCAGCTGTGTCCAACTCTGTGCGACCCCATAGACGGCAGCCCACCAGGCTCCGCCGTCCCTGGAATTCTCCAGGCAAGAACACTGGAGTGGGTTGCCATTTCCTTCTCCAATGCATGAAAGTGAAAAGTGAAAGTGAAGTCGCTCAGTCGTGTCCAACCATCAGCGACCCCATGAACAGCAGCCTACCAGGCTCCTCAGTCCATGGGATTTTCCAGGCAAGAGTACTGGAGTGGGGTGCCATTGCCTTCTCTGACAATGGAATATTACTCATCCATAAAAAGGAACACATTTGAGTCAATTCTAGTGAGGTAGATGAACCTAGATCCTGTTAAACTGAGTGAAGTAAGTCAGAAAGAGAAAAACAATTTTCGTATATTAACACATACATATGCAAACTAGAAAAATGGTTCTGATGAACCCATTTGCAGGGCGTGACTAGGGATGCAGACATAGAGAACAGACTTTGGACACAGCAGGGGAAGGAGAGGGTGGGACAAATTAAGCCAGTGGCATTGACATATATACACTGTCACGTCTAAAAGAGTCAGTGGGGAGCTACTGTAAGGGCACAGGGCACGCGACCCAGTGCTGTGTGACAGCCAGAAGGGTGGGACGGTGTGGGGGAGAGGTTGAGGAAGGAGGGGGCACGTGTGTGTACTTGCGGCTGATTCGCACTGTATGGCAAAGCCAACACGATATCGTAAAGCAGTTATTCTCCAATAAAAAGCAAAAGATTCTGTCAGTGGAGTTTCTCTTAGAGAGGGACGTCTGCCCTGCGACTCAGCTATGGAGCTGCCCGCGGGGTTCCCTCAGCTCGATCTCTCCCCTCGCCATCCCTCCTGTCCCTGGGGACTCCCTCTGGGCGCCTCCGGGCCAAATTGCCCTCCGGCTTTTGGGGGCAGCCTGACCAGAGGCTCTGCTGTTATTTTCGTTCCTGTTCTCATAACAGTCCCTGTGGAAGGAAAGAAAAATGTCACCTAGATAAAGACACAGAGCATGAAGAAGAAAAAAAACCCAAAGAGTGACATTTGGGAAAGTTTAGGCAAGGTGCCATTGCGAAAGTTCAGACAAGGCTTGGGCAGGGCTGAGCTTGAGAGGAGGGAGAAGGTCAGAGCCTGGGGGAACAGGGATGTCAGACCGCTGACAGGGTGACAGCCGATTCTAGCCCTGGGTTCCTCTTTCATAATGATCGGAGGTCGCTCCTGGAGCTCGCCAGAGCACTTGCTCTGTGCTAAGAACCTTACATTCATCGTCGCGTTTAATCCACATGACGACCCTAGGATGGTGTTATTATTCACTCAATGGAAGATAGGGAAACTGAGACTCCGGGAGGTAAATGAACTTTCCCAGGGCCTCATATTCAGGCTGGACACTATCTGATGACTCTTTGCAACCCCATGGACTGTAGCCTGCCAGGCTCCTCTGTCCAGGGGATTCTCCAGGAAAGAATACTGGAGTGGGTAGCCATTCCCTTCTTCAGGGGATCTTCCCAACTTGGGATTGAGCCTGTGTCTCCTGCATTACGGGGAGATTCTTTACCATTTGAGCCGCCAGAAAAGCCCCATCTGGTATCCATCTGACACCAAATACTACCCACTAAGGCTTGCTGGGCTATCAGGAGCCCCCTGGTTTTGTGGTTCAGAGTAACCAAGATGTCTGAGACAGTAAAAAAAAAAAAAAAAGCTTAATCCGAGCAAGTGAGACTTGCTTAGATAGTGATCCTGGTAATTATGGAGAACAGGATGGAAAACTGGAAAGAAACTAGCTTGGAAGTCAGAAAAAACTGATTACCAGTCTGGCATTGCCTCTTATTATACTGTGTTACCTTGAGCAAACTGCTGTACTTTTATGAGCCTCAGTTTTTTGTTTTGCTTTTTGTCTGTAAATGGATTAATAATATCTATCTGGCTCAGCTCAGATACTCAGTAAATGTTAAGGCTGTCCCTACGTTATGGCTTGCTCAGCACCTTCTTCTTCAGTGTGCATGCTTTCAGAGCCTCAGTGTGGCTCCTGGCAACTTTTTTGTTAGAGTTCATTGCCTGGGATAGAACTCTCTGACGCGAAGCCACCTACACATCCACACAAGCCACACACCACCCCCAGTATGGACCCAGCTTTGCTCCAGCTTCTGGAAAAGGGGAGGAAGGGCACTTAACAGCTCAAGTAGCCCAACCACTGGCTGCGTAGGAAATGTAGCCAGCTTCAAGGGCAACTAGAACCAGGGCCTCTGGGGCCACCAGCCTCATTCCTACGGTCTATCTCTGAACCTGTGGGTATCTCCTCCTGCTCATCTCCATCTCCTCGATTTCTCTTCCCATGCTGCTGTTCCAAGACCTGAGGGCAAAATTCCTCTCCAATTCCAAACACACAAACAAGGAAGGAGTTTAACTGGCCATCACCTCTCAACCAATCATTGAGACCCAGAAGTAAGAAACTCCCATGAATGGCCAGGCTTGGATCAGGTGATCACACCTTGGCCAATCATTTTTAACAAGATGGCCACCCGCCTCTAGATCCCATACCTAGAGCAGGAACGGACAAAGCTTGGTCAAAAAAATAAAACAAAAATGGATGATGGTTCTGGGCAAATTAATAAATGTATTTTATTTTTTTAAATCCCAGTTCTCTCTGCTGCTAATCATTCCCATCCAATACGGAAGTACCAGTATATGAAATTTACATTCTGCCATCTCCTGTCTCCTACCCTCATGCTTAGGTCTCTGCTTTCAGCTCGCTGGGCACAGCTAGCCTTATGAATCAGCCTAGCTGACAAACCTAATGGGTTTTCCTGAGTCCTCCCTTTCTTCCAACTGTCTTCAATGTCTTCCCTCTTTTATTTGCTGCATCAGCAATTTCACCATTGGAGATGTGCTTTTTAGCTTAAAAGAGCTTGTTCCCATTAAAATGCATATTCTCTTGTGAGCAGGCACTGACCATGTGAACAATTATCTGTGATTTGGTACTAGAGGCTTTATTCCCTTTTTCCCATTTGGAAAAGGGGAAAGGAGGGAGAGGACTTGCTTTAGGCTGTGTTGGAGAAAGGAAGAGACCGGATGCAGAGTGAGAAAGCAGATTTTTCTTCTGATTCAATGAGTCCATCCTTGGTCAGTCCAGGTGCCTGTCTGGACGCCTTGGCCATTCTTATTTCATCTTGGAAAGGCAGCAGCTGTTTTTCCTTTTTCTCCCTTTCCCAAGTTTAAATTTACTTAAATTTAAATTTTGAGATAATCATAGCTTCCCATGCAATTGTAAGAATGAATACAGAGAAATCCCATGTGCCCTTTATCCAGTTCCCCCCATGGTAACATCTTACAAAACCATATTAGAATATCACAGCCAGGATACTGACATTGCTACAGTCAAGACACTGAGCATCTCCATTACCACGAGGATCCTCATGTTGTCATTTCATAACCACGCCTACATCCCTTTCTACCCTTGTCTCTCTTTAATGGGTGGCAACCACTGTTTTCATCTCTATAATGTTATATAAATGGTTTCATATAGTGTGTAATCTTTGAGGAATGGTTTTTTTCCTTGAGCATATTTCTCTAAAGATTCATCCAGGTTGTTGTGTGTATCAATAATTCATTCATTTTTATTGCTTAGTATTTCATGGTAGGATATGCCACAGTTTATTTAACCGTTCCCCTGTGAAGGACAACAGGGTGGTTTCCAGTTTGGGCTTCTTATAATTAAAGTTACTATGAACAACTGTGTATGGATTTTTGTGTGACTGTGTCTTCATTTCTCTATGCAAAGAAGCTGGGACTAATTACTCCAAAATGATTAAAAATTACATATGTATAATATATAATTTATATTGGATGTGTAATTTAATTATTCAATTATGTTGGAAGAATTTTAGATTTACAGAAAAGTTGCAAAGATAATACTAATAGTCTCCTTATGCTCCTCATTCAATTTCCTTCTTTCTGTCCAGGACCCAATCTTGGATCCCACACTGGATTTAGTCATAGTTTAGTTTTATGGTTTTTACACTATGGCCTCAGGCATGTGGCAGAAAGCTACTGTGGAGGTGAGGTGGGGAAGTGAGAGAGCCTATAAAAAAAAAAAAACTACGGTGTAATTTACATCCAGTAAAATTTAGGCTGGGCTTCCCTGGTGGTTCAGTGGTAAGGGGAAAAAAAAAAACAAAAAACTCGCCTGCCAATGCAGGAGACACGGGTTCAACCCCTGGATCAAGAAGACCCCCTGGAGAAGGAAAAGGCAACCCACTCCAGTATTCTTGCTTGGAGAATGCCATGGACAGAGGAGTCTGGCGGGCTGCAGTCCATGGGGGTCACAAAAGAATTGGACACGAGTTAGCAACTAAACAACAACAACAAAACTCAGCCTTTGTAGTGTACATGTCTTTGAACCCTGGTAAGTGCACACAGAACTTCCCTGGTGATCCAGTGGTTAAGAACCCACCTGTCAATACAGAGGACACTTCAATCCCTGGTCCGGGACAGTTCCATATGCTGTGAGGCAACTAAGCCTGCGAGCCGCATCTACTGAGCCCATGCTCGGCAAAAGGAGAAGCCACTGAGGTGAGAATTCTGCATGCCGCAGCTAGAGAGTAGCCCCTACTCTCTGCAACTAGAGAAACCCCATGCACAGCAACAAAGACCCAGCGCAGCCAAAAATAAACTTAAAAAAATTTTTGATAAGTGCACACAGTCATGTAATCGCCAGCACAATCATGACACAGAACATTTCCACTTCTCCTCACAATTCCCACCCACACCTTGGTAGTCAATCCTCCCCCATCTTCAGCCCAGGCAAGCATGGATCCATCCCCACAGTTTTGCCTTTCCCAGAAAGCCATATAAATAGAATCGCATGACATGTACTTTTTTGGGATCTGGCTTCTTTCATCTAGTAAGATGCATTTGAGATTCATCCATGTTGTTGCATGAATCAAGGCTTCATTTCTTTTTATTGCGGAATATGGATAGTCCAGGGTTTCCCTGGTGGCTCAGTGGTAAAGAATCTGCCTGCAATGCAGGAGCCACAGGGACAGTGGGTTCCATCCTTGGGTCAGGAAGATCCTCTGGAGGAGGGCATGGCACCCACTCCAGTGTTCTTGACTGAAGAATCTCATGGACTGGCAGGCTACAGTCCATAAGGTTGCAAAGAGGCAGACAGGACTGAAGCGACTTAGCACGCACACACGCATGGGTAGCCCATTGTATGGTTATGCCAGTTTGTTTATCCATTTACAGTTGAAAGACATTTAGTGGGGCTTTTTGATTATTTGAAAAACGTCACTATAAACATTCACACACAGGTTTTTGTATCTACATAGTTTTCATTTCTCTTGGATAAATACCTATGAGTTGGTTCAATGTGTTGAATGGTGTGTGTCTGTTTAACTTCATAAGAAACTGACAAATTGTTTTCAATTTTCAGTTCAGTTCAGTTGCTCAGTCGTGTCTGACTCTTTGTGACCCCATGAACTGCAGCACACCAGGCTTCCCTGTCCATCACCAACTCCCAGAGCTTGCTCAAACTCATGTCCATTGAGTCGGTGATACCATCCAACCATCTCATCCTCTGTCGTCCCCTTCTCCTGCCTTCAATCTTTCCCATTTTGCATCCCCTCCAA